>NW_006408872.1:345177-345992 GCF_000296735.1 Chrysochloris asiatica | reverse complement strand
AACAACAACAACAACAACAGAGAAGTACATGTTTTAATTTTCATTGAAATCTGTTTGGCATTATTTTTGCCAAGAATTTTGGTTCTAGATAGCACTCTAACTTATTTTAAATACAAAATGAGTATTATTATTGTTGTTATTACTGTTACTTTTATTTGCAGTTAAGGTTTATTATTTACCTACTTTTGTTTCTTCACCTTTTGTTCTTGTTTTGTAGATATTATTTCCCCCTTTATCTTTCTAAGTATTTAAATATTTATTTTGAAATTATTTTTTCTGTTTCCTCAGAAATTATTCTTCCATTTGTTGGATGTTTTGAGTTCCTTTCATGGGTCTGGATGTTGTCTTAGGCATTGTAAATTTAGCCAGGAGGTTAATATTGAGTGGAGTTTTATTATTTCACTTTCCTTTCTTGGCAGATGGATTCGAGCCTGTCTTACTCTGGCACTTGTGGACAAATTGCTCCCTAGCAGGTCTCAATGTTACAACTCAAGTGTCACTTTGTTGCACTGTAGTGGCTTGCATGTTGCTGTGATGCTGGAAGCTATGCCACTACACATGGAGAAAAAGCATCAGGTGAGCTTCCAGACAAAGACTGGAAGGAGAGGAGGACTATTTTTGAATATGTAGCCACTGAAAACTTTATGAATAGCAGTGAAAAACTGCCAGATAGCATCAGAATACTGAACATTGAAACATGGTGAAGACCATCAGAATATTGTCAGAAATAGTGCCAGAAGATGAGCCCATCAGATAGGAAAGCACTAAAAATATCACTGGGGGGAGGAGAGTGGAAGAATAAGGTAGATAGGGGA
>NW_006408872.1:323613-335398 GCF_000296735.1 Chrysochloris asiatica | reverse complement strand
TTCTCCCTTGATGGTCCCAGGGTCCTCCACTCCTGGACAGCAAGAACAGTCACTCCCCTCCTTTTGTTACAAAATGTCAGCCTTTACATTTGCAATACTCACATTCAGTCCTGATAGCAATTATTCACTATTGAACAACAAGAGTCTTATTTATCCCCATCTCCTTTCACCAGCCCCTTCCAGACAGGTTGGAAACCACTCAGTGAAGAGTCTACCTTCCCCTATACCCTCTACTTCCATAAAGATTGCAGCCTTGGGAACTCTGTGCAGCCATTTCACTCTGCACTGCACAGCTGCTCTGAGCTGGAAATGACTTGACAGCAACAGGCATGATTAGTATGCTAAGGGCCCCAAAGGAAAGGTTGGACAATATGCCAAAACAGATTGAAAATCTAAGCAAAGAGGCTGAAACTCTAAAATACTCCTAAGAAAATGTAAGAAATCAAAAACTGTAACAGAAATAAATAATGTATTTGATAGGCTAATTAGTAGATTTGATGCAGTAGAGGACAGAATCAGTGAGTTCAAGATGTTGGTAGAAACTTCCTGGGATAATTAAGGTTTTGTGTCAATTTGGCTGGGCCAGGATTCTCAGTGGTTTAGCAGTTAAAATGTAGTTATCCCCTCCATGATGAGATCTCATATGATGCTGCAATCACCTCCATAATGGGATATGTGCTCAGCTTCTGATCTGATGTAGTTATTCTGTTTTATAAATCCTGACTTCTATGACACTGATAAAGCTGGATGCAATCTTTAGGATTTGGTTGTGTCTTGAGTCAGTATTTCTCAAGATTAAAGAACTGATGAAAAAATTCAAGCCTCAACTTGCCGTGTTGAAGGATTCTATGTGGCACTATAAGATAAAGCACTGGACCATAAGATCAGTGGTTCAAACTCACCAGCTGCTTCTTGGAAAGTCTATGCAGGGTTGCTATGAGTCAGAAGTGGCTCAATGGCACTTAATAGCAGCAACTATGGGCAAAATATTGAACGATGCAGAAAGCATCAAAAGAAGATGGAAAGAATATAGAGTAATTGTATCAAAAAGAAGTGGTTGATCTTCAACAATTTCAAGATGTAGCATATGATTAAGGGTTAATGGTATTGAAGAAAGAAGCCCAAGGTGCCTTGAAGACGTTGACACGTGACAAGACTCTAGGAATTGATGGAATACAAATTGAAATCTTTCAACAAACTGATGCAGCACTGGAGGTGCTCCCTCATCTGCACCAAGAAATTTGGAAGACTGTCTAATCAACTTATTGGAAGAGATCCACATTTGTGCCCATTCCAAAGAGAGTGATCCACTGGAATGTGGAAACCATCAGACAATATCATTAATATCACATGTGAGTAAAATTTAGCTAAAGATAATTCAAAAAATGGTTGCAACAGTACAGTGACAAGGAACTATCAGAGGTTCAATCTGGATTCAGACAACAATGTGGAATGAAGGATCATTGCTGATGTCAAATGGATCTTGACTGAAAGCAGAGAAAACCAGAAAGATGCTGACTTATGCTTTATTGACTTTGCAAAGGCTTTTGATTGTGTGGATCATGACAAGCTAGGGACAACATTGGGAAGAATGAATATTCCAGAACACTTCATTGTACTCATAAGAAACCTGTACAAAGATCAAACAGAACAAGGGAACATTGAGTGATTTAAAATCAGGAAAAGTGTGCACAAGTGTTGTATTCTTTCACCATATTTATTTACTCTGTATGCTGATCAAATATTCTGAGAAGCTGTATTATATGAAGAATAACTTGGCATTGGGATCGGAGGAAGACTCATTAACAACATGTGATATGCAAATGATACAACCTAGCTAGCTGAAAATGAAGCAGACTTAAAATACTTACTGATGAAGATCAAAGACCACAGCCTTCAGTATGGGTTGTACCACATTAATAAAATAATAAAAATAATAAAAATCCTCATCACTGGACCAATAAAAATCATCATGATAAATGGAGAAAATATTGAAGTGGTCAAAGACTTCATTTTGCTTGGATCCACTATCAACACTCATGACAACAACAGTCAAGAAATCAAAGGATGTATTTGCACTAGACAAATCTGTTGCACACAGCCTTTTAAAAATGTACAAGAACAAAGATGTCAGTTTGAGGACTAAGGTGTACCTGACCCAAACCATGGTATTTTCAATCGCTTCATATGCATCTGAAAGTTGGACAATGAATATGGAAGACCTTAGAAGAATTGATGTCTTTGAGCTATGGTGTTGGAAAAGAATATTAAAAGTACAGAAGGACAAACATATCTGTGTTGAGGAAGTACAACCAGAATGCTCCTTAGAAGCCAGGATGGTGAAAGTTCCTCTCTAATGCTTCAGAGATATTACCAGGAGTGACCAGTTACTGAAGAGGACATCATGCTTGGTAAAGTAGAGGTGAAGAGGAAGACTCCTAAAGAGATTAATTGGCACAGTGACAGGAGCAATGAGTTTTAGTGTAACAATGATTGTGAGGTTGGTGCAGGACCAGGCAGTGTTTTGTTCTGTTGTGCATAGGGTTGCTATGAGTTGCAACCAACTCAATGGAACCTAACAACAACAACTGTCCATTCTTCATAATTTTTTCTTTTTGTTCTTCAAATTGTATTGTTGTTGTTGTTGTTAAGTGCCGTCGAGTCGGTTCCGACCCATAGCGACCCTGTACAGGGTTTCCGAGGGTGTAAATCTTTACGGGAGTAGAAAGCCTCATCTTTCTCCCGCGGAGCAGCTGGTAGTTTCGAACCGCTGACCTTAAGGTTCGCAGCCCGATTCGTAACCACTACGCTACCAGATTGTATAGTGTATATTAATCTCCCTCCAAAGTCAGTCAATTTTTCCTTCTGTTAGTTCAAGTCTACTCTTGTTATTAAGTACTGTCAAGTTGGTTCCAACTCATAGCTACCCTGTCTAGGGCTTCTGAGGAATGTCTGGTGCGGTGAACTGCCAACCTTGCAGTTTACTGACCTTGCAGTCCAGTGCATTATCCTGCAGTGCCACACCAGGACACTAAATCTACTGTAGAGCTCTTCTAATGAAATTTCATTTCAGTTATTGTACTTTTCAACTCCGGAATTTCGATTTGGTTCATTTTCATAATTTCTATCTCTTAATTGATTTGCTTTAGTTTATGAGTCAGTGTTATAATTTCTTCCTTTAATCTTTTAACACAAGTTTTTGTTGTTGTTCCTTTTACTATATGAAGGGGATTTTTAAAATTCATGGGAAAATTCCATGATCTTTTAATGCCATTTTTCACAAACTTTTTGCTTCCAAGTTTTTGTCTGATAAGTTCAACATCATAGTCAGTAACTCAGAAGTTTCCTTTTTCATTTTTCTTGAGAAAGTGCAGGATTGGGAATGTGTAATCTTCTAGATTAACAGGCATGACAGTGATTTTTAGCAATACTTTCCTTGACTATCTCTTTCCATTAGCTCCCTGTTAAAACTGGCTTGTCTGCCTCTATTGTATCACACTCAACTGTTCTCTTATACTGATGCTACCTGATTGCTGTACAGCATTTAACAATTTTCTGGGGCTTAAATTCTTCCTCAGTCTGACCAAATAAAGTAAGAACTCTCAGACAGGGTCAGGATGTTACTAGGATTTGAGGTGTTCTCTGATTCCCACTACCCAGCAGATCCACTGTGCTTTGGAGTGAGAGTTTGATGATGGTGGTAGTGGTGGAGTGCTGCAGATTCTTGTTTCTTAGGATGTCCTTCCTGGCTTCTCCCTCGTGGAGTTGCCCTTCCCTGGCTGCTATCATCCACTCATAACTCTTCCACAGTTGGGGGAGATGGGATCTGCCAACATTCACTGACTGCCGTCTTAACCTGGAATAACTCGTTCACCTCAGGGACCTGGGGGAGATGTGTGTTGCCACTCAGCTGCGGAGCCCACAAGGAAGCTCCTGAATATCACAGAGCTGGATAAGAAGAGTGAAATCTCTAGATCAAATGCCATAGTATCACATGTCCATAGCTTCTGTTGAATACATTCCTCTCAATTTGTCAATTGGACAATTGACAAATTTCAATTTTCAGAAACAAAAAAATTGCTAATTTTAATCAATTTATTGGGGAGAGGTTTTGCTGAATTCCTCACACTGTCTTTTGGGGGTGCCCTTCCTACTTTCCCAATTCACACCTTTCAAAACAAAGAATACGTGATCTCTGAGTTAGGGATTATATTTAGGTAGGTTTCTTTGCTGTCAGTATTTTCTGACCTTTTAAAATCAGGAGTGGGGAATCTTTTTTCTGCAAAAATTTACAACATTATTTGTGGGCATACACAATTATCAACTTAAAAATTAGCCTGCTATATTTGGTCAAACATTCTAAATTAACTCATCCCTAATGTGATAGCTGGAATTGCAGATCCTTGTTAGGGCCAGACCAAATGGTTTCCTTCAGGCTTTATAAGGCCTATGGGCCAGATGTTTCCCATCCCTGTTTTAAATGAACACATATTGCTTAGGCAATAAAGGGCCATACACTCTTACTTATAAATGTTAAAAACATGGTACTAAAGTGGTCACTCCTTGTCCACACCATCCCGGACCATCCTAGCCCCATACATTATCGTAAATTGCTGGTTCTCTCTTCTCTATGTCAGAGGTTCCCACGCATGACAAACATTTTTCACTCCAACAGTGCTAATTTAGAGACTTCTGCAATAACTGGTGATGTTTCCTTGTAATTTTAATCCTCCAACCTCCTGATGCTTCCCTGGTATCTCTTTTTGTCACAAGAATGGATTTCTGAGGCATTTTCTTTCCTCTGGAGGGCTTAAGTCAGAATTGATTTGTTTCTATTGCCCAAGATGATAGATTGAAGCTGTTTTTAAATTATTTATTGTTTAGCTGTGTAATTGGTGCTGGGA
This sequence comes from Chrysochloris asiatica, assembly GCF_000296735.1. Taxonomy (NCBI): domain Eukaryota; kingdom Metazoa; phylum Chordata; class Mammalia; order Afrosoricida; family Chrysochloridae; genus Chrysochloris; species Chrysochloris asiatica. The sequence continues at coordinate 330,494 of NW_006408872.1, read as the reverse complement.
CACAAGAGCTGCCCCCAAAGACTCACTTTTTCAAACTCCCAGCAAGATTCTGGGATTCTACCAAGGCATTGTGTGGACTGCAAAGTCAATTAACCACAAAATCGGCTGTTCAAACTCACCAGTTGTTCCTTGGAAACCCTATACAGGGTTGCTATGGGTCGGAACGGACTCAATGGCACTTAACAACAACAACAACCAAGGCATCAGCCAGTGCACTCTCCTACTCCCAGGCTGAAACCTTGTGGGGCTCTCAGGACTAATGGTTTGTTTCACTTAAGTGTGAGTATGCAGATGTGCCTGATGGTCAGCAGATGTTCTTCCAACAGAATCTCCCTCCAGGAGAACAAAGGCAACTTCTGATCTGCAGCTAAAAAGGGTCTGACTGGCTTGGCGCCATCATGAAACAGGAAACAGCCCAACCTAGACAAAGAGTGCTTGGGCAAGGACCAGGTTTCTTCTGAATTGGGTCCAGCAATCCAATCCTTCAGTCCCGTAAGAATCCTACCCATCAGACAGATCCTTGTTGGATGCTAGTGCCTCAGGGGAAGAAGCCCTTAGAACAGCCTGTACCCACCACCCTACCCGGCTCTCATTGAAGTGGCTCTCTTTAATGGAGCCTTTTATTTTGGTTATTTGTTTGGATGGTAATTTCACATTGAAAGGCTGCATCTCTCCTTGTCCTCACTACTCAGATCTCAGATATTACTTTATTTAAACATTAGAAATGCCCCCAGGATCAAAGGGGAGTCTCCTTTCTCTGCTTCTGCTCACAAGCTCCCATTGTGAGATGATGTAGCTTGAAGAAGGCGAAAGTGTTTTCATTGAGTTCCCTGACTATTCAAATGCAGAGTCTTCCAAAACCAGATCCAAGCTTACATTGATGCTGAATCTCATTTTGAATGAGTCTTTAGGGCATAAATTGAAACAAACAAGTCACTAGAAAGCTCATAAAACAGAAACATATATGAACTTGGGAATTAAATAACTTGAAAAATTCTTTGTTCTTGAGCTGAGTGGATTAATCAGAAACACATGGGCAAGATTTCTGTAACAGCCACTTATACTGTAGGAATAGGGGGCTTTGCAGCACTTTCCAGGCAGCCCGGCGATGAAATCAGAAGACAAAACTAGGTTAGAGTCCAAAGGTTTCCAGTGCAGTTTTGATTGATCTTTCATGCTTTCTTTCCTACCTACATAGAGGTGGCTATGCCCACAGATGAAAAACCAATTTTAATGTGAGTGCTCTTTTCTTGGGGGATGGACTCTGAACCAAGGAACATTTTTTCCACGCCAGCCTTTCTTGGTCAAAGAGGCAAGCAACCTCGTCTACTTAACTAGCATTCTCCTCCCAAGTGTGGTCAGACATCTCTCCAGGGAGGCCCTCAGATGGGCTGTGCCTTCCCTTGCTCAGTCACAAGAACTTGGGTCTGGGGTCCTTGGCCTCCGTATTTTCTCCTTCCTTCTCTGACTTTCCTGGCTTGTCTGTGGCCTCCACATAACTGTTGCACAAGGTTTCTGGGGAAATCTCAGATTATTTTGACAGTGCAATATGCCATTTCACAAGTGCTGCCTAGACCCAGCTCTCCTTCACAGTGTTTGCTAAGTTTCTTTTCTAATCAGACCCTAGCACTCCTAGGCAACCATACTGAAACCCCAGGTAACTGACACCCAGGATGGCCGTTCCTCTTTGGACTAGGGAATTTCCCAAAATATGTAGTCTCTAGGGAGTCTATGGAGTCCTGGTGTAGTGCTGTGGGCTAATTCGTCAGACTGCAACATCAGTTTGAACTGCAAGATCAGTGGTTCACGCTCACTAGCTGCTCCTTGGAAACCCTATACAGGGTCGCTATGGGTCGAGATCGACTCAACAGCACTTAACAACAACAACAGAAACAACAGGGAGTCTACAAAATCTAGCCAATAACACCCTGTTTTCCATACAAAAGTCACCTTCTATGACACCAGTGCTATTGCCCCATTTACAAATGCAGCTCCCGTGTGGCCCTGTGTGGCAGCCTCCTCTTGTGTGAGACTGAGAGTCTACCTTTCATTTCTCTGAGAGCCTTTGTGCACATTCTGCCAACCAAGGAACCTATAAACCAAATGCTTTCACGTTGACTTTGATTCATGGTGCCCCCATGTGTGTTAGAGTAGAAATGTGCTCCACAGTTTTTTCAGTAGCTGACTATTTGGAAGTAGGTCACTAAAACTTTCTTCTGAGACCCTCTGGATAGACTTGAATTTCCAACATTTCAGTTAACAGCTAAATGTGCTATTTGTATCACCCAGGTACTCAAAAGAACCTATAATCAGGCCCATTAGCACATGACTCTGCAAATGGCAGGTTGTTGGCCCCACTCAGCAGGAGGTTGACCTAGACTCTGATTATCTCCCCTACTGATGGTTGTGGTATGAATCGCCTCTGCCTGGCCCTGTCGAGATTGCACAGAGAGTCTCTTTAGGTCTGGACCTCTGTCATGCTGACCCTCGTCTCTGGGGTTCCAAAGAATCCTCCACCTTCTGGAGCTGGACTCTTCTATCAGGCCCATGCTGAATTTCCCAATGTTGTATTTGAACTTCATGAACACTAGGTAACCTGTAGGATGAAGAGAACGTCCAGAATTTGGGTCTAACAGCACACAAAAGATAAGGGATTGTTACTCTCATCCTGGGAACATTAAATGACCCAGAGTCTAGAGATGCTTGCAACCCTGTTGTCAACCTGCTTCTTGCATCTCTCATTCAGGTGTGGATACACTCACAGGCTCTGGCCAGACGCCTCCTAGTGTCCGTACTGGAAAACCTGTGGAGGAAACACCAATATGGCTGAAGAAACAGGAGGGAAGCCAGGAACTCCATTTGGGTAGAAGATTGTTTGAAAAGAAAAACTATCCTATTATCTTAATAATCTGAAATTGATTATGGAAATGGAAGAAGAAGGGAAAAAAACAAAAACAAAAACAGAACACAAAAATCACTTGTTACCTCTACCCCAGTTCAAAGGAATGGAACATACTGATGACACCCATGTCATTTTTCCTGGAGTGTGTGTATATTATATGTTGTGTATTGTATTTTTATTTTAAAAGTATTAGAGTTATTTTGTGCATATTAGTTGTATATTTTGCTGGTTCACATCCCATTATACTATTTTTGTAGGGCTATTCTTCAGAACAACTACTTGTCTGTCAGTTTGTCACACTGTGGTGGCTTATATGTTGCTGTGATGCTGGAAACTATGCCACCAGCATTTTAAATACCAACAGAGTCACCATGGTGGACAAGTTTCAGTGAAGCTTCCAGACTAAGACAGAATAAAAAGGAGAGGCAGACCCTTTCTGAATAGTTAGTCACTGAAAATCCTATGATTAGCAGTGGAACATTATCAGATACAGTGCCAGAAGATGAGCCCCTCAGGTTGGAAAGCAGTCAAAATACAACTGGGATAAAAATACTTCCTCAAAGTAGAGTGATGAGAATAGAGTTAAATTTTAGGGATCTTCATTTACTGATGTAGCACAACTCAGTATGAGAGAAGAAACAGTTGCAAACATCCATTAGTAATCAGAACAAGGAATATATGAAGTATGAATCTAGGAAAATTGGAAGTTGTAAAAAATTATATGGAACACATAAAGATCAACATTCTAGGCATCAATGAGCTGAAATGGACTGGTATAAATATTTCAAATAAGATAATTGTATTGTTTACTGTGCCGGAAATGACAAATTGAAGAGGAATGTCATTGCATTCATCATTAAAAAGAACATCTCAAGATTTATTTTTTCCAACTACTGATCCTTCCTCTTTGCTCCCAACCTTTGCATTCCAATCACCGGTAATGATCAATACATCTTGATTGTATGTTTGATCAATTTCAGATTGAAGAAGTTGGTAGAATTTTTTTATTTTATTCTTTCTGGCTTTAGTGGTTGGTGCATAAATTTGAATAATAGTGGTATTAACTGGACTTCCCTGTAGGTGCATGGATATTATCCTATCACAGATAGCCATGTACCTCGTGACTGATCTGGATATGTTCTTTTTGACAATGAATGCAACACCATTCCTGTTCAATTTGTCATTCCCAGCATACTAAACTACGTGGTTGTCAGATTCGAAATGCCAATACCAGTCCATTTCAGCTCACTAATGCCTAAGATATCGATGTTTATGCGTTCCATTTCATTTTTGACCATTTCTAATTTTTCTAGATTCATATTTTGTACAATCCATGTTCTGATAATTAATGGATGTTTACAGCGGTTTCTCATCATTTTGAGTTGTGCTCCATCAGCAAATGAAGGTCCCGCAGCCTTTACTACCATGGCTTTATACCATTCACGTCATCATGGTCAACTCTACTTTGAGGAGGCAGCTCTTCCCCAGTCGCATTTTGAGTGCCTTCCAACCTGAGGGGCTCATTTTCTGGCACTATATCTGTCAGGGTTTCTCTGCTATTCATAAGGTTTTCAGTGACTATTCGGAAGTAGTTCGTCACTCCTTCTTCCTAGTCTGTGTCTGGAAGCTCATCTGAAATCTGTCCACCATGGGTGACCCTGCTGGTATTTCTTCCAGAATCACAGCAACTCACAAGCCACCACAGTATGACAAACTGACAGACGAGTGGTGGAAGTACAGTACTGGATAAGATAATATCTATACACCTATTCAGAAAACTAATTAATACCACTATTATTCACATTTACTCACCTACCACTAAAACCAGTGATGATGAAACTGAAGAATCCTACCATCTTCTTCAGTCTGAAATTGATTAAGCATGCAATCAAGATGCATTGATAATTACCGGTGATTGGAATGTGATGGTTGGAAATATCACTAGCTGTAAAACATAGCCTTGTTGATAGAAATGATGCTGGAGACTGCATAATATAATTTTGCAATTCATTGCAAATACATTTTTTTCAACAATTTAAAAGGCAACTGTATATCTGACCTTAATTAGATGGAATCAAACTGACTACATCTGTCTTAGTTATCTAATGATGATATAACAGAAATACCAAAAGTGGATGGCTTTAACCAATAAAAATGGATTCTCTCACAGTTTAAGAAGGCAGAAGTCTGAATTCAGAGCACTGGCTTTGGAGAAAGATCCTTGTCTCCTTTCAGGATCAGTGGGCCCAGCATTCTTTGGCGTTCTCCATATGTCTTGGCATCAATCTTCCTCTAGATCTATATGCTTCATAATTCAGGGACCCCCATTGACAAAAGATGCACTCTTATTCTGCTTAAGTCTCTCTCCTTTCATCTTTTGTAAGATAAAAGGTGTTGCATGCCACAACATGAACTTTCCCATAAATTAGATGAGGGTGGAGCTGGGATTAGGGGTGGTGTATATCTTATTAGTTTATCACATCATGGGGGATAGCTACAGCTCAACTGGCAAACTACTGAGAATCCTGACCCAGTAAAGTTGACACAAAACTCTAACTATCACAACATCTGTGGGAACAGATGATAAAGAAACTCAATATCATCAGGCAAAACAAGGTCAGGTGCAGACTGTGGAACAGAGCATCAATTGTTCATATACAAGTTCAGGCTGAAGTTGAAGAAAATTAAAACAAGACCATGAGAGCCAAAACATGACCTTGAGTATATCCCAATTGAATTTATAGGCCATCTCAAGAACAGATTTGATGCATTAGACACTAATGATTGAAGACTAGAAGATTTATAGGGTGATAACAAGAACATCATTTAGCAAGAAAGCAAAAGGTAATTTAAAAGACATGAAAAAGAAAAGAAAAGGCCAAAGTGGATTTCAGAAAAGCCTCCAAAACTTGCTCTTGGGCATAGAGAAACTAATGCAATGGGAAGAAATGATGATGTAAAAGAGAATTCAAGAGGACAGCTAGAGAAGACAAAGTCAAATATCATGATGAAATAACATGGAGTAAGAAAACCAAAGGGGAAGAACATGCTGAGCATTTCTCAAGCTGAAAGAACTAAAGAAAAAAATTCAGACTTCAGCTTGTAATATTGAGCTAATTGTAAGGTAAGCAGTTCAAACCCACTAGTCGTTCCTTGGGGACCCTATACAGGGGTTCTATGAGTCAGAACCAACTTAATGGAACTTAGCAGCAGCAAAAACAATGGGCAAAATATTGAGTGACTCTGGAAGCAATAAAAGAAGATTGAAGAAATACGAGTCACTATACCAAAAAGTGGATCAAGTTCCTTCAGGACAAACTCCCCTTTAAGACTGAAACTCAAAGAGAACACATGATCAGGCATGTAAGCTGGTGAGTGGAAGAGTGGGGAAAGGCAGCATGAAGAAATGGGCTGAGTTCAACCATGGTCCATCGACTCCCGTTGACCTGGAGATGAGAGCGAGAAGGGGAAGGGCTGGTTGGTCCAAAGTGTGGTGAGACCTGGGGACACCTGAGCCTATGGACAAGGACATAGCCACAGAGGGCTAGAGCTGAGAGTGAAGTATCCAGCTGATATGAAGTGAGGGGAGATGCATAAGAACACCCAAATTTGCAGACACTACCCATTTGACCTAGCTTCGATGGCTTGATAATCGGAACTAGGACTAGAGGAAGATAAGAAAACAAACAATTTTTGATAAAGGAAACAAGGGTAAATTGCTACAATTTGTTGAACCTGACCTATACTCATGGAGGTAGTAACTCTAAATATCAACAGAGAAGGAAGGAATCTTTACATCAAGTATCAATGCTATCCCCTCTGTAGACAGGGTAGATAGGGACAGACAATTTAGACACTGGCTACCTAAAATGAGGGGGCGATAAAGGCACAAAGTGACTGGCTTACAAGGTTTCAAGAGGGAGTTTAGTTTAAGAGTGTGTGGGGGAAAGAAGGAATCCCCACTGAATAGTTTTCATCT
>NW_006408872.1:317490-323273 GCF_000296735.1 Chrysochloris asiatica | reverse complement strand
TTTTTTTTTTTTTTTTAAAGAAGAACCAAAGTGAATAGAGAGAAATACTGTTAACTGGTGGTACATGGAGGGGATTGTAATCATTAAGTTGTATGATTTGTTGAATGTATAACTGATGATCTGCCCTGTAAACTTTCACTCAATCCACAATAAAAACTTAAAGGAAAAAAAAAAAAAAAAAAGAGCAAGTTTCATACATTATCATACATTCTCTTCTGACATCAAAACAACAACAACAAAAAAACAATCGATGTTATTGAAGGAAGAAGTCCAAGATGCACTGAAGGCATTTTTGAAAAGCAAGGCTTCAGGAACCGATGGCATACAAATTGAAATGTTTCACCAAACTAATGCACACTGGATGAACTTACTCGTCTATGCCAAGAAATTTGGAAGACAGCTACCTGGCCAACTGATTGGAAGAGATCCATATTTGTGCCAATTCTAAAGAGAGGTGGCTCAGTGGTATATGGAAATCATTGAACAATATCATTAATATCACATGCAAGTAAAATTTTGCTGAACATAATTCAAAATTATTGCAGCATTACATCGACAAGGAGCTCTCAGAAATTCAAGCCAGATTCAGAAGAGAACATGGAACAAGGGATATCCTTACTGATGCCAGATCGATTGATCTTGACTAAAAGTAGATATTTATTTGTGCTTTATTGACTATGCAAAGACATTTGACTGTGTGGTTCATTTGAGTGTGAAGAATGGGTATTCCAGAACACTTCATTGTGCTCATGGCAAACTTGTGCAAAGACCAAGAGTCAGTCATTCGAACAAAAAAAGGGAATACTGAATGGTTTTAAATCAGGAAAGGTATATGCCAGGGTTGTATTCTTTCACCATACTGATTCAATTTGTATGCTGAGCAAATAATCTAAGAAGCTGGATTATATGAAGGAGAATGTGGCATCAGGTTGGAAGAAAAGTCTTTTACAACCTATAATATGCAGATGACACAATCTTGTTTGCTGGAAGTGAAGAGTCTTGAAATATTTAGTGATGAAGATCAAAGACTACAGCTATAAGTATGGGTTGCACCTCTATGTAAAGAAAACCAAATTCTTCACCAGTGCACCAACATATAGTACCATGATAAGTGAAGAAAAGATAGAAGTTGTCAAACACTTTAACTTGCTTGGATTCAGGACTACAGGACCAGACAGTGTTTTGTTCTGTTGTACATAGAGTCGCTATGAGTTGGAACCAACACAATGGCAGTTAACAACAACAAAATAATCAATTCTCATGGAAGCAGCAGTCAGTAAATCAAACAACATATTGCATTGGGCAAATCTGCTGTAAAAGATCTATTTAAAGTGTTAAAGGGCAAAGATGTCAGTTGGAGAACTAAGGTGTGCCTGACCCAAGTCTTGGTATTTTCAGTAGCCTCATATGTACGTGAAAGTTGGACAATGAATAAAGAAGACTGTAGAAGAATCAAATCATTTGCATTATGATGTTGGAAAAGAATATTGAAAGTACCATAAACTGCCAGAAGAATAGACAAATTTGTCTTGGAAGAAGTACAGCCAGGTTGCTCCTTAGAAGTGGGGATGTCAAGACTTTGTCTCTTGTACTTTGGGCATGTTATCAGGTGGGACCAGTTGCTGGAAAAGGGCATCGTGCTTGTAAAAGTGAAAGGTCAGGGAATAGAGGAAGACCCCATGAAGATGGAATGACACAGTGGTAGCAACAATGGACTTAAACATGACAGCACTTAACAACAACATTTTTCAAGAATATTATTGTAATAACTCAATAGTAGTTGTTCATATGTGTGCATGTGTGTGTGAAAGTGACAGTATCCTGATGTATCTGACTCCATGAGTGGCACTGTGATGACACTTTTTTCAGCCCTGTGGCCACACAGAGCTGGATGGTGCTTCTGGGAGGCAGAGGAGAAGTTGAAAGGGAGGTGGTAGGGGCACAAATTCCTGGAGAAGCATGTTGGTGGACCAACTCTTGCTTCTTAGGCAGATACATAGGAGGGTAGTCCAGGCAGACCTGGCCTGGCAGAGGCCTGGGGCAGAAGAACTCTTCATGATCTTACCTGGATCCAGGACCAGAGGTAGGAAACAGACCCAGTAAACAAGTTGCAGACATGCTGGGAGACTTCACAACTTGGGATAAACCTTAGAAAGGTAAAGAAGTAATTTCTAGGCGGCCATGAGGCCTGCACCACACTACTGACTTCATATAAGCTGGTTGGTATATTTTGAGGAGTTCCCTCTAAACCCCTGGTCAAATCCCAGCACTGCAATGGCCAACCCAACCAAGCTTGTCTGAGCCCTGTGGATGTCAACTCTCCACTCTCACCACTTCACAGCCCACCAAGCAAAGGAAAGAAACTGGCCCTTCTCTGAATAGTCATTGGCTTCTATGATCTTCTCTAGCTCTTGTGCCCACCTTGAGCGTCCCCCCCATCAACATATATCCATATTGTGGGCATTCTATGCCACTTGAGAAACAGGAAACATTTCTCAGGGTGCATCAGGAAGTAAATCTTTCTACAGGAACAAGATAACTGACAAAAAGGATGGCAAAAGCCTTCCAAGTACATGTAGAATAAAAGAAAAGATGATCTCAGAAGAAAAGCATTACACAAGGCAGAGAGAGCCACTACAAATGTTAAAGAAAATAACTCACAATTAAGAACACAGCTATCAAAATAGCAGAATGCCGACTAACAGAGCATCAATTTAGAAAGCAAACCCACAAACTGAAAGGAGAACAGCAACACAAAAACAACAAAAAACTCCCATTCGTTCATCTCAATCTATGACGTGTGGAGGTCAAACATAAGGACTGGGAGCATTTAGAATGCATTGGTAAGCTTTGGCATGCCCACTATGCTGTTATTGAGAGTAATGTAACATCTGGTGATTTATGCTATGTAGATTTATTACACCTTTGCTGTTATTTAATTAAAGAACTCACTACCCTAAGAAAAAGAATACATAGCCTCTTTAATACTTAAAAAGATGAAGAAAACTTAAACAAAAGTTTATTCTCTAGATGAAGTGGGAAAAAAACAAAAAAACACTTTAATAGTGAATACAGAAAAAAAGACACCTACCAAGAGGAATGAAACAACTGGTTTACCCCTGGTATGAAAAAGAACCCAAAGTCCCCAATACAGGCTACTTTGTTGTAGTTGTTTAGTGCTGTGAAGTTGGTTTTGACTCAAAGTGACTCTGTATAGGGTTTCTGAGGCTTTACATCTTTTGTGGAAGCAGAAAGCCCCAGTATTAATTAAATTAAAGCATTGCATGTTAAAATGTATGGGGTATGGTTAAGATACCATAGAAAGAAATATATATTCTAAAATGCATTTATTACTAGAAGTGAGGACAAATGGGGATATCTGAAATTAGTTTTTAATGTACAAGTAAGAAAATAAATTTTAAAACAAGATAATCTGAAGAAACTAATTAATAAAGGTAAACATTGAGTTATTATTTATAGAGCTAACTAATAAATCTAAAATGTTATCATTTTGTTTAAAAACCAATAAAATAGATTTTTAAAACACTGGTTAAGCTCTCTCAAGAGAAATAGAAATAAAAAGTGAATTTAAGAGAGAGAAAGAAAAAAACAAGCACAAAAGTAGAGGAAACGAAAGGATTAAGAGAACATTTTGGTCAATTCGAGACAAAAGGATAAATGGATAATACTCTAGGAAAATGCAGTCAAACTGACTCACAGAATTGAAATTCTAAACAAACCAATTTCCACAGAAGAAATAGAGCAATTCATCAGAAAGCTACTCTCTCCCACAGCATCCCATCCACAAAAGAACAGCATGTCCAAATGGCTTCATACTCTGGTAGTCATTTCTTATTTGCAGCCTTCACAATTCTGTTTTAATAAGTCAGTGGAGGTAAAAGCATTGCTATTACAGGGTGGTTTGTAATAGCTAAAGATGAGTAACAGCACTTGAACATCCATCAGTAGGACTTGACTGAATAAACTGGTGAATCCATGCAATGGACTCTAGTATGGCCTTTAGCATGAATGAGAAGAGCCTAAAGCACTAAGCAGAATTGTGAGTGACTTGTGTTTCCATTTGTCTTTTAAATAAAATCCTCTTCTCAGGGAGGATTTAAGAGTTGATACAGCGGGAAGACTTTCTTTTCATTGTGCTCATATATCCTTTTGTTCAATCTGATTTAAAAAACTATATTCAAGAATTACTTTTTTTTAAAGAAATTAATATAAAAATATGTGAAGTACCAGTGCAGCTTGAATAAAGACTCTTCAAGGGACAGCTGTGTGGATCCTATCAGTTGCCATGGCACTGCTGATGAAGTCACCTCTCCTGTGTAAGTGTTGTTGTTAAGTGCTGTGTTGCTTCGAGTTGCTTCCGACCCATAGCGACCATGTAGAGTGTTTCTAAGGAGCGGCTGGTGAACTTGAACCACCAATCTTGTGGTTCAAACCAACATTGTATTTCAGCTCATTAACCCACAGTGCCACACCAGGACTCCAAGTAGACCCCTACTATCAGGTGTACAGTATGGCCCAGGGAAATTCACATCAATTGGTCATTGGTTAATGCTTAAAACTGGCTTGCTGGAGGGGAAAAGCCCTGGTTTGCATATGGAGACCTGGTGTAGTATTTGCCAGTTTCTATGATGTAAATATTCTCCTCATGACTGAAGGCCAGAGAAAAAGAGGAAGATGCTCTAGGAAATGGATTGACACAATGAGTGCAACAATGGGTTCACACAAAGCCACAATTGTGAGAAGGTGAAGGACCAGATAGTGTTTCATTCTTCTATGAGTCAGAGTAGACTCCATTGCAACTAACAGCAACATAATGTTGCTGAATGCAGAGTTGGAACGAGATACACACAATTATTATTATTATTATTATTTGCAGTCTATTTCCTTTTTCATTTTAAGGTTTTATTATGAATTATGTGACAGTTTACATGGGAGAACATTAGTTTTACATTCATCCTATCATATATAATTTCATTGCCATGATTACAATCCCCTCCATGCATCATAAACCAACCACAGGGTATACCCTTCAAGCAAGTAACTCCTCCCCCCTTCCTTCCCACCCCCATCAGCACACAGCCCCTCTCCCTCTCTGCCTCCATCTCTGGCATCACTGATTCTCTGAGTAGGGTCCCGCACTCCGCTTTTCTCCCTTGATGGTCCCAGGGACCTCCATTCCTAGACTGCAAAATTAATCACTCCCCTCCTTGCTACAAAACATCTACCTTTACATCTCCAACCCTCACAATCAGTCCTGATAACAATTATTCACTATTGTATCACAAGAGACCTATCCACATTTCCTTTCATCAATCAGTCCCTCCTAGACAGATTGGATACTACTCAGTAGAGATTCTACCTTCCTCCACGCCCTCTGGATCTAGAGTCCCTCTTGAAAGCTTGTAAGCCAGTCACTTTTTGCCTTTGAGGCCCCCCCACCCCATTTTGGGTTGCCAATGTCCAAGTTGCTCATCCCTGTCTACTCTGTGTATGGAGGGGGTGGGAATGATCGTTGTTGTAAAGGTTTGTTCCCTCTTTTGAGCTACTGCATCCATAGGTGTAGGTCAAGTTCATCAAAGTGTATCAGATTACTCTTTTTTTCCTCTTCTCTCTTCTTCTAGTTGAGCTCTAATCATCTAGTCATTGAAACCAGGTCAAGTGGGTATTATCTGAAAGTATGGGTGTTCTTGTGCATATGCCCTCTCTTCTTATCAGCTGGATGTTTCACTCTCCACTCTAGTCCATTTTGGCTATGTCACTGA
>NW_006408872.1:277181-295904 GCF_000296735.1 Chrysochloris asiatica | reverse complement strand
AGTTCTGATCATCCAGCCATTGAAGCCAGGTCAAGTGGGTACTATCTGCAAGTATGGGTGTTCTTGTGAATCTCCCCTCACTTCACATCAGCTGGATACTTCACTCTCTGTTCTAGTCCTCTATGGCCATGTCACTGCCTCTGGGCCTGGGAGTCCCAAGGTCTTGCCATACTGCTGGCCAACCAGGTCTCCATCCATGTTCACAGGAATCTATTGAATGTGGTTGGACCCGGTTCCCAACTTCATTGCTGCTTTTTCCTCCTCTTCCCCTTATCGGTGACCAATGTGGTCACCAGCCAGACCACAAGCCTGCACGTGTATTCCGACCCCCGGAGTCTCAGTCTTGGAAGGGGGTTGCTCTGAGGGGACCTGACCACTTGCCTTGATGGAACCCAGGCAAACAGCTTGCTGTTCTTGTAAGAATTAATCAGACTGCCATTATTGTTTTTGATTTTTCCTGCCGGTCTTTCTTTCATGAAGTATCTTCTGTTCTTCTAGCCGCTCCAGGCTGGTCTACTTGTCCTTTCAAGTGGAAATTTCCACCGCAGATGATTCTGGATGGGATTCAGGATTCCACCTATGGTCTTGTACAATGCAAAGGATCCACAGGAAGCCTCTTTCACTGGGCAACTTCCAGCCCCCTTTAAGGTATTCCAATCAGTTATAGACTGAAGACAGACTTACAAGCTTTCTCTCCCCCTCAAGTGTCTATTTTACAATGGTTGTTGTTGTTGTTGTTGTGAAGTGCTGTCGAGTTTGTTCCAACATCCTTTTTGGATGTGCACATTTATCACAATAAATTGTCCTCTCAGCACTGCGATCGCTGTGTCCCAAAGATTTTGGTATGCTGTGTTTTCATTTTCTTTTGTTTCTAGGAACTTTGTGAATTCACTTTTAATTTCTTCTACTACCCAGACGCTTTTCAACAGGGTGCTATTCTGTTTCCATGTATTTGACTTTATTTCCTTGGTCTTCTTATTGTTGATTTCTGGTTTTATATCATTGTGGTTTGAAAAGATGCTTTGTAGTATTTTGATGTTTGTAAATTTATGGAGGCTTGCTTTGTGACCTATCACATGGTCAATTCTGGAGAATGTTCCATCTGCACTGGAGAAGAATGTATATTGTGCTGTTGTTGGGTTGAATGCTCTGTACACATCTATGAAGTCAAGTGCTGTTTAGTTCCTCTGTAACTTTGTTGAGTTTCTTTCTGGTTGTTCTGTCCCTTTTCGAAAGTGGCATATTAAAATCTCCCACTATAATTATAGATTTATCGATTTCTTTCTTCAATTCTAGCAGGGTTTGCTTCATATATCTTGGTGCTCTTTCATTGGGAGTGTAGATATTTATTATGGTTATGTCATCTTACTCAATTGACCCTTTGATCATGAGTTAGTGTCCTTCTTTATCTCTTATGCTGGTTTTTGTCTTGAAGTTTATTTTATTAGAGTATTGACATTCATTCTTGTTTATTATTGCAGTTATCTTGGTATATTTTTTCCATCCTTTAACATTTAGTCTATTTTTGTCTTTGTGTGTAAGGTTTTGTCTTTGTGTCTCTTGCAGTCAGCATATTGAAGGGCCTTGTTTTCTTATCCATTCTGCCACTCTCTGTCTCTTCACTGGTGCATTACTCCATTGACATTCAATGTAATTATCGATAGGTATGAAATAATTGTTGCCATTATGTTACTTTTTTGGTAGTGCTGTTCATTCCTTTGTTCTGCATACCTTCTTGTTCTGAGTTTATGTTTTTATGCTATTTCTTGTCGGTTTCTTCTTAGTTTTCATGTTTTGTTTGGATGTTCGTTTTCATGGTAAGTTGTGAAGAATTCACTTTCTTTTGGGTTACCCTATAGTCTATTAGAGTAGTGGTTACGAATTGGCCTGAAAACCACAAGGTAAGCAGTTCAAAACTACCAGCTGTTCCACAGGAGAAAGATGAGGCATTCTACTCGGTAAAGATTTACAGCCTTGGAAACCCTGCACAAGGTCACTATGAGTTGGGACCGACTCCACGGCACACAGCCACCACCATAGTCTATTAACTTTCCCCTCCATTTAAGACAGTCTATTGTATCCTATAATCTACCTGACCTCCTCGCCACCTGGATCTCTGTTCCTATATTTTTCCCTTCTTTGACATTTTTGTTAATTTGTTCTTCGGTTGACCTCCCAGCTCCTTTGAATTCCTTGTTGTAATTTTGTTCTGTTCTTAACTCTGCTATCCATTGTCTGAGTTTCAGGTGGTGTTGCCACATCTGTCAATCTCTGGTTGTTGTCTGTTCTTGTTGGTTTTCAGTCCAAAGATGTTGAGGATGTTTTGAAATGCTGGCTTGGCTTTGACAAAATCTTTTAGCTTCTGTTTATCCTGGAATGTTTTGATTGCACCGTCACATTTGATTGACAGTTTTGCCGCAAAGATGATTCTTGGTTGGCAGTTTTTTGCTTTTAGAGTTTTATATATGTTTCCCCACTGTATTCTTGCCTGCATGGTTTCTGCTGAGAAATCAGAGCTTAATCTGATTTGCTTGCGTTTGTAAGTAACACTTATCTTTTCCCGGCTGCTTTTAGGATTCGCTCCTTGTCTTTGATTTTGGAGAACTTGATTATTATATGTCTTGGTGATTTTCTTTTGGGGTATATCCTTCCTGGGCTACGTTCAGCTTCTTGAATGTTTATCTTCTCATCTTTCAAGATGTTAGGAAAATTTTCTTCCAGAAGCTCTTCAACTATCTCATCTATGGACATCTCTGATTCTTCCTGTTCTGAAATGCCAATAATTCTTAAGTTATTCCTCTTTAGGTTATCCATAATGAATCTTAGACTCTCTTCAGATTTTTTGTCCTTTTTTTCTACTTACTCTTCTGTCTTAGCAGAATTTGACAACACTTAACAACAGCAACAACACTAAAAATGAAAACTAAAAGAGTTAATTTCATGGGAGGAAAAAGTGGGACAATTATTATAGACTAAAAAGACCTAAAAACTAAATGCAGTGTATGGCGCCAGATTGGATCCCATGTCAGGAAAAACAAAATGAAAAATCCAGCAATATTTAGCATTTGGGGGTAAGTGGGGAGAGAGAGAGAGAGAAAGCAAATATGTGTATGGAGGATATATAGGTTTTCGCTGTATTGTTTTTTAAATTTTTATGTAAGTTTGAAAATGTATAATGCAAAATATATTTTTTAGATGCCATAAGGAAAATAACTCCAGACACATCTTAAAGCATCTGGAACTGAAATTAAATTCTGAATTCTTAAATAAAAATAACTCAACAGCATTTTCCGATCACTCTTTCCAAGCTAGATGGATCGTACCTTTAGTTAATAGGCCCAGCATCTGTTTGAAAAGTTCTAGAAACCAAACTAACAAAGAATGTATTTTGCTCACAAACTTGCTTCTGTCCTTCACACAGTACTGCAAAACACTGAACAGGAAGCTTCGGCAGTTGCCAGTTGTGATCTGGATAACACCTAGTCCTTAGTCTTATTTGGGTAGAGAAGTATGTATGATGGGGGTTGTGCTGATGGTACTGTAGCATAAACACTGGACCACTAACTGAATGGTTGCCAGTTTAAACCCACCAGTCTCGGGAAACCTATATAGGATGGCTCTGAGTTGGAACTGACTCAATAGCAGCAGGTTTGGTTTGGGGTATAACAGAAATGCCTCAAGTGGGTGGCTTTAACAGAAATGCATTCTTCTCGTTTAGGAGGCTAGAAGTTCCACAGGGTGCCAACTCTAAAGGAAGGCTTTCTCTTTGGGAAGATCCTTATATCCTTTCAACATTTGTGGGCTGGGTGTCCCTTCAGCTTCCATTCATTGAGCTGCTATCTTGGCAGCTCTTTATGGTCTCGCTGGAAAGACATGCTCCACTGCTAAAAGTGTCTGAAGTGGGTGTTTCAGAGCTGACAACAAGGTCGAATCACCCATATGATGTCTTTCTGGTGGCACCGCGGTCCAATGTTGTCTCTGCCCTTGTTCACAGGCACTTCTGGGAGGTCCTTATGTGCCAGGAGTTAAACTCACGTCTTTGGGAGCAGAGTTAGAAAGACAGGGCCCACAGAGAAGAGGTGGTTCTGCTCAAGGGCATAGACTTGATAGTGAATGCATACTGAGTGGGGAGAGACATGCTTACCTGGCACAATCCACCCTTATGCCCGGTCATGTTCCTCACATCAATTTGATTAAGCCTCCCAAGAACCAAAATGACTAAGGACACCAAGGAGCCCTATGGCCCAACAGGGAGTATGGAAAGCCATCGGACACACCAGACCTGCTTGGAGGCTTGTGGCCTAAGCCAAGACCACCTGCTTGAGCTGGATGCCGAGGAGTCATCTGAAGCTTAGACTCTTACCATTTACTCAGTGACCCTGACTGCCCTTTACTTAAGAGCCCTGGGCCCCAATGCCAACTCTTTTCCTCTCTGGAAGCAGGAACATGACAAACTGGCCAGTTTGACCTTGAGTCTCACCTCTTGGAGAGCACTTCTGAATCCTTATCAAATGACAGTCATTTAATAGTTGAGGATTTTGACACTGGTTACATGGAGTCCTGGTGTGGCACTGTGGGTTAATGTAGCAGACTGCAAAATTGTTTGAACTGCAAGGTTAGTGGTTCAAGCTCACCATTTGCTTCTTGGAAACCCTATACAAAGTCACTATGGGTCGGAACCAACTCGATGGCACTTAACAACAACATAAATGTGATTGGTTCCATCTGACATCACCATACCTTTCAGCCTATAGTTTCCTCAAGTTGAGGGCTTCATGAAAATGCATTTCCTAGCCAGAGAATTATGTGCTTCAGTAGTTTTGACAGTAAAGTTTTGTGGCCCATGGAGTGTCCAAAATCTCACATATTCGTTATTGGGTCAGGAGGGGAGACATTCTGCCTCTACATCTTCCAGCTGGGCTGCCTACCTGGAGACCAGGGGCCCAGAACATTCTCTGATAAAGAGGCTAGTAATTGGTCTCTCTCTCCCTCTCTCCCTGTCTTCTCTCCTCATCAGACAATCCTCCTTTCTTGTTCTGGGCACACAGCAACATTATCTGTCTCTTGCACATACACAGGCACCTTATGGCACCTGAGCAATCCTATGCCTACATCTGTTCCTGGCAGTGAAGGAGTGTGGCTTTCCTTCTGAGCACAGAATGAGAGCGATGTCCCAGGAACACCTGCCCTATATCAACTGCAAGGAGGTAGTAGGGCCCACAAGCAAAGCTGATCTTGTTCTGTCTCTTTTCTATGTGTTAAAACATTGTGTTATGCATGTCATAACATGTGGTATGTCTTTTGTTGGTGACTTAACCCTTTAGTATGACAGTTATGAATATTTTTACTTTTACACAAACGTGGCTAAAAATATAATGGTATTTTCGTTATACAACTGTTTAGATATTGCCTTTTTTTCTTTTGAAATGTGTGCCTCTCTGATTCATTTGTCCATATGGTTTCAATTTATTTCCCCCCTTTTGGGATTTTTGTAGCTCTTTCGTTTTTTCCTTCTCCATATTCTTCTTCTCCTTAAGTTTTTAAAATTTAAAAACAAACTCTATACAGAGAAAAATGAAATTCTCAATGAAAGGAATCATTTCCTGGCAATCATAATTTATAAAACAGACCACAAAAGAAATTAAAAGCCATCCAAATGACTGAATTCTAAAGAACATGATTTAAGATCTTCCCTTTCCCAAAAAACCATCACCATGTCCAGATGATTTCATAGGGGAATTCTTTCTTTTTTCCCCCATAGCGTTTTTATTTTTAATTAAAAAAAAAAAATCACTACCATTCTAACTTTTATTGCCACTGGTTGAGTTTGTCTTACTGGAGAATTATGCCAAACCTCTCAGAAGCATGTAGCATTATTAATACTATTTAAGTTTTCCAGGCTGTAGGAACCTCTGATGAAGAAGTAAAGATAGCATTGCATTCGTGGCTCGAAGTTCAGCCTAAAACATTTAAAATAAGGGAATATGAAAGCTTGTTTACAGGTGGACAAAGTGTATTGAAAAGCAAAGAGACTATGTCAAAAAATGAAATATCTCTATTTTCTAAAAATTGATTAAATATATTCTATAGCCAGAGTGAGGATCATTTGGACATACTCTCATACATAGGTTCATTATGAGTCATAGACAACTCAATGGCACCTAAAAACAGCAAAGTTTTTAAATGGGAGTCCTGGTGTGACGTTATAGGATAAGCACTGGACTGCAAACCCACTAGTCATTCCTAGGGAACCCTATACAGGGTCACTCTGATTCAGAACCAGACAATATTTAACAAGTTTTTAAATGAGTTATTCAATTGTTGTTAGTCGATTCTGACTCATAGTGATCCTGTACAGGTTTTCCGAGGAGCAGCTGGTGGATGTGAACTACCGAGCTGAGCTTGTGGTTCGCTGTCCAGTGCTGATCCAATAAGGCCACACCAAAACTCCAGTTATGCAGTATAGAAATTAAAATACGAACATAACTTGTTGCATTTGATAAGGAGGGAGATAGGTGTGTGTGGGGGGGAGGGAACTCAGAGAGCTACATCCTCTCATCTTCCCTGGCAAGAACTTGGCAAAAGGCAAATCCGAAATCAAGTGTGTGAATGTGGTGTTTACAGACATGCAGGCTGCTCTCTGGGACTTGCCAAGAGCTGAAACACACTATGCAGTTTTACATACAAGGATGCCATTAGTTCTGATCACCCTTAGTTGGTACTCTCATCTCCTACTCCAATAAGTAAAGACCCCATAGTCTGTTAGTTAGTTAATTGGTTGTACATGGTCTCAGAGTTACAAAGAAAGTGAATGACTTACACTCAGCCATTGATTACCCTAGGTAGCCAGGATGATTCCAAAAGGGAAGATGATTCTGGAGATAGACTTCCTGAATAGGGGTCTTTGTGTTATGTAACAACTTGTTACAGAGAACAGGGTTTGCTCACAATATAAGCCTAAGGGGCATAGGGGTTAGGGCAGAGAAGGTGAGGAGCAACTGGGCTGGCTTGGGTGGGTCTGTGACTTAAGGTTCTGTTCCTAAAATGCTCTGTTGAGTTTCACCTTTCCTTGGGCTTAGGGATGGCCAGAAAACAATACCTCTCTCCTGGCCCAAGTTTACTTCTGAAGCTGGCATTGCACAGCCTTCACCCTGGGCATCTGTGCATCTAAAGCCAGATCTCAGTGGACTGTCCTCCTGCCTCTTTCACAGAGTACTTGTGAATATCTCACACCCAATCCCATGGACATGTGTCTTCCTGTTCAGACTCAGTGGCGGGGGCCACATCCCTCCCTCTGGACCCAGGTGCAGCCCCAATGTGACCTTGCCCCAAGTTCCTGGTCTTGGTCTCATGAATGAGGAACTCAGGATGAATGCGGTCTGAGTGCGCCACCTGGTGCCCATCATGGTGCAGAACAAGAGTCGATCAAAATAACTGAAATTGGCTCAAGAAGAAAAATGGCTCTGATTATCTGAAGCCCATTAAATACATTATATACTACCAGTTCATCATAACCTCATCTGGGTACCCTGGGGATTTCTGAGCACCAACCCATTACTCTGAAACTGCAAAGAAGTTGTCTAGCAATTGCTTTGCCTGTCCTTAACAGATAGAATTTTAGGGTAATCAATTGAATTGCCATGCAAAGGAATTCCAGCTGACCAATGCATGAAGAACAAGAGAAGCAGAACATTGTCCTTTTCCAAACTCTAGCAGAGTGACAGATCCAGTTAGGGGTGGCTACACTCCAAAATCCTCAGGTAAAAGGTGGTGGTGAGGGGGATAAAATCACTAGGACAGGGGTAGGGAAACTTTTTTCTGTCCAGGGCCATTTGGATATTTATAACATCATTCTTGGACCATACAAAATTATCAACTAAAAAATTAGCCTGCTATTCTTGGTCAAACATTCAATTAACTTACCCCTAACATGATGGCCAAACCTCATCTCTCATACTTGAGACATATTGTCAGGAGGGATCAGTCGCTGGAGAAGGATATCATGTTTGGTAGGGTGGAGGGTCAGAGAAAAAGAGGAAGACCCCCCAGTGAGATGGATTGACAAAGTGGCAGCATCAATGGGCTCAAGCATGGCAACGATAATGAGGTTGGCCCAGGATTGGGCAATGTTTTGTTCTGCTGTGCATAAGGTCACTATGAGTCAGTATCGACTTGATGGCACCTAACAACAACAACAAATGTGATGGTGGAGTCCTGATGTGGGATAATACACTGGACTTCAAGGTTGGTTTGAATTGCAAGGGAGGTAGTTCATGCTCACCAGCTGCACCTTAGAAACCCTATACAGGGTTGCTATGAGTTGGAACTGACTTGATGGCACTTAATAACAACAATGTGATGGCTGGAACTGCGGATACCTTGGCATTGTTTCGCTGCAATCCTGATGTGGCACTGTAGGCATAAGCACTGGACTGCAAAGTCGGTTTGAACTACAAAGTCAGTGGCTCAAACTCACCAGCTGCTCCTTGGAAACCCTATCCAGGGTCTCTATGAATTGGAGCCAACTTGACGGCACTTACAACAACAACATATGGTCAGCTGGCTGGACGTTCGCCACCCCTTCATTAGGGGATTAGACTAGCAACACTGCCAGCTCTTTAAGGGAATTCTCAGGCATGATGTCCTCTTGATGGTGCACCCAGAAGCACCCACACCACCCAGGAGCTTTCTCCCCAAGAAGCAGACTGGATCCAATATGCATGTTTATGGATCTACCAGTTGGTTGGAATTATGGGAACTAAAGAACAAGTGATATGTTACCAGAATGTAATAGATTTTCTTGGTGGAGGCCTGGGTTTCACCAACAAACCAATCATGTGAAAGCATGGGAGTGTAGGGGTGGGGAGGTAGTGTAGGAGACCTGACAATAGGTGACCACTGCCTCATTGGCCTGGGTTATCCTGCATCTGCCCTTTCCTGTGCCACAAACAACATTCATGGGATGGGGTCAAACAGCCTCAGCAGCTTCTCTGAGTCTAAGGTTTCAAGATTTCTTTTATTTAATTTTAGGTAGAGACTGAAGAAATTAAATGATAAATCTCTAAGCATTTTGCAAGTCTTCAGTAGATGTGGGAACAGATCCAGGCCTTTGGTGTTGGGCTATAGGATAATGTGCTGGAATACAAGGCCAGTTTGAACTTCAAGGTCAGTGGTTCAAACTCACCAACCGCTCTTCAGAAACCCTAGATAGGGTCACTATGAGTTGGAACCAACCTGACGGCACTGAACAACGGTTCCACACAGCAGGAAATGCTTCTCAGCTAACCTAACCAAGGCTGTCAAGAGCTATGCATACTATCACATGGTACCATTTTCAGAACCTGACATTCCAGCTGTTCTCTCTGCCATGTTTTGCAACTTGTCCACCCAGGGGTCTTGGCCCAAGCCCAAGTCTCAGAGCCCATCCACAGATGTTACCTCCCAGATACCTCAGCCAATGGAGTGACTTCTGGCCTGGGCTGTGACCAAAGGTCATTTAATGTTTCAGTTGAAAGGGCCTACTGTTTCAGTAGTTGTATTGTCTTCTAAGCTCAAATCCTCAAAATGAAGTGCATTTTTAAAACTCTATGGTTGTTTACTTATTAGAGATTTATTTCAAGTTCTCCAGAATTAGAGAACATTTTCAAGACAGTGGGAAAATGAGAAGTTATGCTCTGAGTTATGCTGGGTGTGGCTAAAAACTTTAGAAATGCTTTGTTATTGATGTTAGTTGCCTTTGGGTTGACACCAAGTCATTATGACCTTTGTACAAGCAGAAAGAAACCTGGCCTGGCAAATCCTTTATCATCTTTGCAATTTTGAGTAGAGAAGTTTGGGATGTCCAGTAAAGCTGCTTGTATTTGAAATAATGTGGGCAAAGAAAACAGGGTTTAATTAAGATTTGTTTTATTTTGTGTGTGTGAGTGTGTATCATGGTAGCGCATTCTTAATCAAACTAATGAATCTCCTCTTAATCCTTTTAGCATGAGTCCACACAAACTAAGCATTTACGAACTTTAAACTATATATGTATATGTGTGCATTCTGGGATAAAAAATGGAAATTGTCAATTATTTACAGCAATAAAAATATCCACTAGCATATGTATTAGTTAGCTAGTGCTGCTGTAACATACTTATCACAAGAGATCAGAACCCAGCCTATTGTCTATAGGGAGGAATCCTTTCTTGTCTATTTCAGCTTCTGTAGTTGACAATCCTTAGAGTCTCTGGGCCTGTACACTCCTCTCATCTGTTGTCTTCAGATAGCGTCTGTTTCCCCTGTGTCTGCTTGCTTGACACTATGTCTCCATGATGCTCTTTATATCAGTTAGCAGAGATTAGATTTAGGACAAATCCCACACTGATAAGACCTCACTGTCTAATGTGGTGCTATAGGATAAAGCACTTGACCACAAGGTCGGTTGGAACTACAAAGTCAGTGGTTCAAACTCACCAGCCACTCCTAAGAAACCCTATACAGGGTTCCTATGAGTTGGAACGAACTCAATACACTTAACAACAATAATAACCTAGAATTATATTACCAGCTCAGACCTGTCTCCCAAATTTTGCCAACAAAGAAAACCCTACTTCCAAGTAGGATAACATCTGCACATACAGGAGTTAGAATTCCAACACATATTTTTGGGGAACACAATTCAATCCCTAACATCCTATATCTCAGAATAAGTAAAGCTATTCACAGAGCGCATTAGTGGATGTCCAGTCTTCTAACCAAATACCACTCCAGCAATGAATACTGGCATGGTGTGGTGAATCTTCCTGTCACCTTCACTTAAGAGTCAGCTTGAATTCACCATAATTGGAGTGAACTGGGGATAGGGTTAAGGCAAAGCACTTTCTTAGCATCCTGTCCTAGCTATTCCTACTCAGCCCTACTCATTCCAGAACAAGATACCCTCCACACAGCTTTCACAATGTGTATTTTCCTAATTCAAGAGGCGATTAAGGGTCAATGTTATATTATAAGCATTACCATGAATTGCAAGAGAAAGATGAGGCAAAGATTTAAAAGCCTCGGAAACCCTATACAAGGTTGCTATGAGTTGAAACTGACTCGACAGCATCTAATGACAACAATGACAAATTTGAGGGTGGTGCCTTGTACTTACGTATGGGGCATATCAACAATTTCTGATGGTCCCATCAGCCAAAACAACAAAAAATACAAAATGATACTTGCAGGAAATTTTAAATTCCATTCTGTGAAATTGAGACCCATCAATGTAATTCAAGAAATAGCAGTAGGAGAGTCATTCCCTTTCTTCAGTCTCCCTCCCTCCTTGTCCTCTTTCCTGTGATTTTGGCCTATTGTGGTGGCCTGCATGCTGATGTGATATTGGAAGCTATGACACCAGTATTTGAAATACCAGTATGGTCACTCATGGTGCACAGGTTTCAGCTGAGCTTCCAGACTAGGAAAAAACAGACATAGACTACTTTTGAATGTTTAGCCACTGAAAACCTATGGATAGCCTCAGAACATTGTGAGATATAATATAGGAAGATAAGCTCCAGAGATTGGAAGGCACTGAAAACTGGGCAAGAGCTGCCTCCTCAAAGCAGAGTTGACCATGATGATGTGAATGGAGGAAAGCTTTCAAGACTTTCATTGAGGAGAAATAGCTGCACATATCCTTAATAATCAGAATATGTAATCTACAAAGTATGAATCTAGGAAAATTGGAAGTTGTCAAAAATGAAAAGGAACACATTTTTAATACAACAACACATGTTTTACTATGCCAAGAATGACAAATTGAAGAGGAATAGTGTCACTTTAATTATCAAAAATATCATTTCAAGATCCATCTTGAAGTACAATGCTGTGTGTAATAGGTTAATATCCATATGCTTACAAGAAAGACTAGTTAATACCACTATTATTCAATTTTATGAGCCAACCGCAAAAGACAGTGATGATGAAATTGAAGAATTCTAAAAATTTCTTCAGTCTGAAATTTATCAAATATGTAATCAAGATGTATTAATAATCACTGGCAATTAGAATGCAGAGGCTGGAACCAAAAAGTAAGGAACACTAGTTAGAAATTATGGCCCTGGTGACAGAAATGATGCTGGAGATTGCATGACAGAATTTTGTAAGACCAATGACTTCTTCATTGCAAATACTTTTTTAAAACAACATAAAAGGACTTCACCAGATAGAATACACAGAAATCAAATTGAATCCATTTATGGGAAGAGATGGTGGAAAAGCTCAGTATCATCAAGGGCTGACTGTGGAACAGACCATCAACTGCTTATATGTAAGTTCAGGCTGAAGAACAAGTTTCAGAGTCTCTTCTGACATCATTTTGCCTTTCTTCTTTCTTGCCTTTTAAAAAAAGTTTTTATTGTGACTTATGTGATAGTTTACATGGGATAACATCAGCCTTACATTTCATTTCATTGCTATGATTAAAATCCCCTCCATGCCTCATCAAACAACCAAAGTGTACAGCCCGCAAGCCTGCCCCCTGGTAGTCAGCACACAGCCCCTTGCCCTCCCTGGGTCTAGAGTCCCCAGCCGCTCCATCTCTCCAAGTCTTCATCTCTGCCTCCATCTCTGACATCACTGCTTCTCTGGGTAGGGTACCACACTCTGCTCTTCTCACTTGATGGTCCCAGGGACCTCCGCTCTTGGACTGCAAAGTCAACCACTCCCCTCCTTTTGTTTGTTACCAAATGTTACATTTGTTACCAAATGTCTATGTTTTCAACCCTCACAGTCAATCCTTATAGCAACTCACTATTGTACCACAAGAGTCTTATCCCCATCTCCTTTCATCAGCCCCATCCAGACAGACAAATAGGAAACCACTCAGTGGAAATTCTACCTTCCTGCAAGCCATCTGGATCTAGGCTCTCTCTTGAAAGCTTGTAAGCCAGTCACGTCTTGCCTTTGTATTCCCCCCAATTTTGGGTAGTCAATGTCTAAGCTGCCCACCCCTGTCTATCCTGTGTACTGAGGGGGTGGGAATGATGCTCACTGTAAACATTTGATCCCTGTTTTGAGCTAATATATCCATAGGTATAGGTCAAGTTCATCAGTTTATATCAGATTACACTTTTGTTCCTCTTCTTTCTTCTTCTAGTCGAGTTCTGATCATCCAACCATTGAAGCCAGGTCAAGTGGGTAGTATCTGCAAGTATGGGTGTTCTTGTGCATTTCTCCTCACTTCTTAACAGCTGGATGCTTCACTCTCTGCTCTAGTCCTCTGTGGTCATGTCACTGTCTCTGGGGCCAGGAGTCCCTAGGTCTTGCCATACTGCTGGCTAACCAGGTCTCAACCTGGGTTCACAGGAGTCTATTGAACGTGGTTGGACTTAGCTCACACTTAGGCTGTCTTCATAATTTTTGCTATTGTAAATAGTGCTGCTATGAACATTGGTGTGCATAAATCTATTAGTGTTATGGTTCGTATTTCTTGTGGGTAAATACCAAGTAGAGGAATTGCTGGATCATAAGGTATTTCTATTTCCAACTTTCTGAGAAAGCCCATATTGCTTTCCAGAATGATTGGACCATTTTGCAATACCACCAACAATGTAGGAAGATCCCAGTCTCTCCACATCCTTGCCAGCATTTATTGTCCTCTACTTTTTTGATCTTTACTTTTATTGCTGGTGTGAGATAATAAATATCTCATTGTTGTTTTGATTTGCATCTCTCTAATGGCTAGTGATCATATGATCAAGAGCCAATAATACTGAAGGAGGAAGTTCAAGGTGCACTGAAACATTTGGCAAAGAACAAGGCACCAGGAATTGATGGAATACAATTGAAATCTTTCAAGAAAATGAGGCATCACAGGAGACACTCACTCATCTCTGCCAAGAAATTTGGAAGACAACTATCTGGTCGAATGATTGGAAGAGATCTGTATCTGTGCCCATTCCAAAGAGAGGTGACCCAATGGAATGTGGAAATCATGAAACTCTTTGATTTCCCATGTGAGTAAAATTTTACTCAAGTTAATACAGAAATGGCTGCAAGCATACATTGAGAGAGAACTTCCAGAGGTTCAAGCTGGATTCAGAAGAGGCTATGGAACAAGGGATATCACTGCTGATGTCCGATGGATCTTGGCTGAAAGCAGAGAATATCAGAAAGATGCTTACCTGTGCTTTATTAACTACATAAAGGCTTTAGATTGTGTGGATCATGACAAGCTATGGACAACACTGCAAAGTATGAGTATTCCAGAACACTTAATTGTGCTCATGAGGAATCTGCACCTGGACCAACAGGCAGTTGCTTGAACAGAACATGGGAACACTGATTGGCTTAAAACTAAGAAAGTTGTGTGACAGGGTTGTATTCTTTCACCATACTTATTCAACCTGTATGCTGAGCAAATAATATGAGAATCTGGGTTCTATGAAGAAAAATGTGGCATCAGGATTGGAGGAAGACTCATTGACAACCTGTGATATGCAGATGATACAACCTTGCTAGCTGAAAGTGAAGAGGATTTTAAACATTTACTGATGAAGATCAAAGAGCACAGCCTTCGGTATGGATTACATCTCAATGTCAAGAAAACAAAAATCCTTACCACTGGACCAATAAACATCATTCTTATCAATGGAGAAAAGATTGAAGTTGTTAAAGATTTCATTCTTCTTGGGTCAACTATCAGCACTCGTGGAAGCCATGGTACTTTCAATAACCTCATATGCATGCGAAAGTTGGGCAATGAATAAGGAAGACCATAGAAGAATTGATGCTTTTGAGTTGTGGTATTGGAGGAGAATATTGAAAGTGCCATGGGCTGCCCATAGAACCAACAGATCTGTGTTGGAAGAAGTGCAGCCAGAATGCTCCTTGGAAGCCAAGATGGCCAAACTTCATCTCTCATACTTTGGACATGTTGTCAGGAGGGTCCAGTCTCTGGAGAAGGATATCATATTTGGTAATGTGGAGGGTCAGAGAAGAAGAGGAAGACCCCCATGAGATGGATTGGTCAGGTGGCAGCATCTATGGACTCAAGCGTGGCAACAGTGGTGAAGTTGGCCCAGGATCGGGCAGTGTTTTGTTCTGCTGAGCATAGGGACGCTATGAGTTGGTACCGACTCGATGGCACCTAACAACAGCAATGGCTAGTGAACGTGAACATTTCTTCATATGTTTGTTGGCTGCCTGGATCTCCTCCTTGGTGAAGTGTCTGTTCATGTCTTGTGCCCATTTTTTAATTGGGCTATTTGTCTTTTTCTTGTAGAGGTGTTGTAGTTTCCTATGTATTTTAGAAATTCATACCTTGTCTGATGTGTCGTTGCAAAAGATTTTTTCCCTTTCTGTGGGTTCCCTTACTATTTTTTTTGGTGAAGTCTTTTGATGAACATAAGTTTTTAATTTTTAGTATGTCCCAATCATCTATTTTGTCTATTTTTGTTTGTGTAATTTTCAAAATATTTGGTAGTCTGTGTATGCCCTGAGTTAGAGCCCTCACATTTGTCCCTGTTTTTTCATTGATGACCTTCATAATTTTGGGATTCACATTTAGGTCTTTAATGCATGTTGAGTTCGTTTTTGTATAGGGCGTGAGGTAAAGGTCTTGTTTCAATATTTTGCATATCGATGTACAGTTCTGCCAGCATCATCTGTTGAAGAGACTATCACCTCCCCATGTGATATATTTAGGCAGTTTGTTGAAAATCAGTTGGCTGTATGTGGATGGGTTAATTTCTGGATTCTCGATTCTGTTCCATTGATCAATGTAACAGGCTGTCTTGACCACTGTAGCTGTGTAGTAAAATTTGAAATCAGGGAGTGAGAGGTTGCCAACCTTCTTCTTCTTCTTAAGCAGTGCTTTGCTTTTCCTGGGTCTCTTTCCTTTCCATATGAAGTTTGTAATCATTTTTTCCATCTCTTTGAAGAATGTTGTAATCTGGATTGGGATTGTATTATATGTGTAAATTGCTTAGGGCAGTATTGACATTTTCACAATGTTAAGTCTTCCTATCCAGGAGCATGGTACATTCTTCCAACTTTTTTTTTTTTTTTAATTTTTATTGTGAATTATGTGATCGTTTACATGGGAGAACATTAGCTTTACATTCATCCTAGCTTATTTCACTTCATTTCACTGATTACAATTCCTTGCATGCATCATCAAACAGCCAAAGGGTACACCCCACAAGCCTACCCCTTGGCTGTCAACACACAGGCCCTCTCCCTCCAGGAGTCCAGAGTCCCCAGCTACTCCATCTCTCCAGGTCATCATCTCTACCTCCATCTCTGGTGTCGCTGCTTTCTGGATAGGGTCCTGCACTCCGCTCTTTTCCCTTGATGGTCGCAGGGTCTTCTGCTTCTGGACTGCAAGATTAGCCACTCCCCTCCTTTTATTACAAAACGTCTACCTTTACATTTGCAACACTCACAGTCAGTCCTGATAGAAATTATTCACTATTGAACCACAAGAGACTTACCTCCATCTCCTTTCATCAGCCCCACCCAGACAGGTTGGAAACCACTCAATGAAGATTCTATATTTCCCCGTACCCTATGAAATTAGGCTTTCCCCCCTTTTTTTTTGATCAAGCATCCATTCTTTTTTTTTTTTTTTAAAGTTTTTATTGTAAATTATGTGGGTTTACATGGGAGAACATCAGTTTTACATTTATCCTATCGTTTTTCGTTTCATTGCAATGATTACAATCCCCTCCATGCACCATTAAATAACCCCACAGGTCTGCCCCGCTCCGGCCTTCAGGACACAGCCCCTCTTCCTCCCTGAGTCCAGTGCCCCCAGCCGCTCCATCTGTCCACACCATCGTCTCTGTCTCTATCCCTGGCGTCACTGCCTCTCTGGGTAGGGTTACGCTCTCTGCTCTTCTCCCTTGATGGTCCCAGGGACCTCCACTCCTGGGTTGCAAAATCAATCACTCCCCTCCTTTTGTCAAAAAACATCTACTTCTACATTTCCAACCCTCACAGTCAGTTCTGATGGCAATTATTCACTATTGTACCCCAAGAGTCTTATCCCCATTTCCTTTCACCAGCGTGGTTGCAACAGATTGGAAATCATTCAGTGGAGGTTCTACCTACTACCCCTGCCCTGTCTGGAACTAGGCTCCCTCTTGAAAGCTTGTAAGCCAGTCACTTCTTGCCATTATAGGCCCCCATGCCATTTTAGGTAGCCTATGTCTAAGTAGCCCATCCCTGGCAACCCTGTGTACCGAGGGGGTGGGAGTGATCCTTTGCTGTAAAGATTTGTTCCCTTTTTTGAGCTACTACATCCATACGTATAGGTAAAGTTCATCAGATTGTAGTGGGTTACTCTCTGTCCCCCCCCACCCCCCCTTCTTGAGTTCTGATCATCCAGCCATTTAAGCCAGGTCAAGTGGGTACTATCTGTAAGTATGGATGTTCTTGTGAATCTCCCCTCACTTCATATCAGCTGGATGCTTAACTCTCTACTCTAGTCCTCTGTGGCCATGTCACTGCCTCTGGGCGCAGGAGTCCCTGGGTCTTGCCATACTGCTGGCGATCAAAGTCTCCACCAGGGTTCACAGGAGTCTATTGAATGTGGTTGGATTTAGATCCCAACTTCATTGCTGTTTTTCCCCCTCTTCCCGTTATTGGTGACCATCATGGTCACCAGCCAGACCACATGCCTGCTGGTGTATTCCCCATGATTCTTGGTCTTAGAAGGAAGTTTGCTCTGAGGGGACACAACCAATTACCTTGGTGGCTTCCAGGCAAACAGCTTACTTGTTCTTGTGGTAATCAATCAGACTGCCATTATTGTTTCAGATTTTTCTTAATGGTCTTTCTTCACTAAGTATCTTCTGTTCCTCTAGCCGCTCCAGGCTGTTGTGCTTCGTCCTTTCCAGTGGAAATTTCCTACCTCAGATGATTCTGGATGGGGTTCTGGTTTCCACCTATGGTCTTATACAATGCAAAAGCTCCACAGGACGCCTCTTTCACTGGGCAACTTCTAGTCCCCTTTAAGGTATTCCAATCAGTTATAGGCTGAAGACAAACTTAAAAGCTTTCTAGTGTGATGTTTCTGGCTATTCCTTTTCCACACCCCTAGTGTATATTTCACATTGGTAGGCAAGGGAAACCAAGATTCAAAAAACAGCCAAGCATCTTAACATTATTCCCCTCTTTTACCCTTTCAAACCATGCCTCAATTCCTATATCCAAAAGCCCTGTTGTTCCAAGGTTGTGCATACATCATCACTTACCTCTGTCCCACTTAGCCCATGTAAACCTGCCTAACTGTTCTCCCATCCACCGTGTTCTTCCATTCCCTTCCCTTTCTTGTGTATTGGCCTCCCCCACCTTCCAGCACCCAAGCTTTCCTGTGTCTATTCCCTACCCTGTGCTCTATCTTCCTCTCCTTCCCTTCCCTCCTCTCACCCCATACATCCTGGTTATTAGCAATTATATATAAAGTTTTTTGTTTTTTTCCCCCCCTTTTGGGTGGGTTTTTTTTCTTAGTCTTTTACAATAATGGTCCTATACAGTATTTCTCCTTTTGTGACTGACTAATTTCACTCAATATTGTGTCCTCAAGGTTCATCCATGTTATGCAGTGCCTTGCAGCTTCCTTGTTCAAGGTAGCATAGTATTCCATTTTGTGTATGTACCACAGTTTGTTTATCCATTCTTCAACTGATGGGCATTTAGGGTGTCTCCATCTTTTTGTTATTGTAAATAGTGCTG
The DNA here is from genome assembly GCF_000296735.1 of Chrysochloris asiatica. Classification (NCBI taxonomy): domain Eukaryota; kingdom Metazoa; phylum Chordata; class Mammalia; order Afrosoricida; family Chrysochloridae; genus Chrysochloris; species Chrysochloris asiatica. Next base: position 277,202 of record NW_006408872.1, on the reverse strand, counting down.
CTAGGAACATTAGTGTGCATA
>NW_006408872.1:255526-275758 GCF_000296735.1 Chrysochloris asiatica | reverse complement strand
ATCTTATTTGATTGCTCTTGTAGTACTTTCCTGACTTCTTCCTTGTTTTCCTCCACCCCTTTTTGGAGCATTTGAATTTGTTTCCATATCATTCTTCGGAATTCCTTCTCAGGCTAATCCAAAGCCTGTTTTTCCTCTTCTGGAAAGCCTTTGCCTGTCTCCAGTTCATTTGTCTCAGTCTTTTCTGTTTTGATATCTTTTGTTTGTCATTTCCAGTGGTTATGTGGATTTTTAATGCTTAAATGGATGTATGTTGCTGTGTTATTAAGCTTACTGGGTTTCTCCTGGTGGATATGATCAGGAAACAGGCTTTCCTTTTCACATGTAATGCTTAGCAGCTGTTATTGGCTCTTGTCTCAATGGTGGAATATTATAGAGTATGTTTGTAGCTTGGGTATATGTATGTAGCTTGGGATTGCTGACTCTTCTTGGGTAACATAGGGAGAAAAAGCTCCCACCTCCAGGGAAAACATGTTATCAAAAGGCCCCAAAGCAGAAACAATATAAATGCAGAGACAAGAATCACCACTTTGAAACAAAAATAAAACTGTGGCTGGCTGGCCAGTCGCCTTTCTATACAGGCAGTGTGTTTGTAATGTGGACGCCTCCAGTAGTAGGTGGGGGTGTCCACTTGTTCAGGCCCCTCCTCTAGTCACCACTATAGAGGTGCACATGAGAAGTTAATGGGGGAAAGATTGTTTACTATTTTTGTCTCTGAAGGTCAGTTAGGTATCTGTGTGTGTACAGCGTAATTCTTGATAGTTGCATCTTTTTATGTTGGGGCTTTACAGATTGTTCATATGGTTTGTCTGTCAGGCCAAACCTGCTTTTTTTTCTGGCTGTATAGGCAGAAGTAAAGGGTCCCACAGAAGTTAACTTTAGGGCTGGGACCCTAAAATTAAGGCAGAAGTCAAAAGTAACAATCAAAGAATTTGCCCTTGGACCAATGGGGCGCTTTCCCTGATATTTCAACTTTTGGATAGCTATTATAAATGGTATTGCTTTCTTAATGTTCTTTCAGCACTGTCATTGTTACTATAGAGGAATCCAATTGATTTTTCTATGTTGATCTTATACCCTGCCACTTTGTTGAATCTTCCAATGAGGTCTTGTAGCTTCTTTGGGGTTTTCTATGTATAGGATCCTATCGTCTGCAGCTAGAGAGAGTTAATTTCCTCTTTGACAATTTAGAAGACTTTAATTTCCCTGTCTTGCCATATAGCTCTGGCTAAGACTTCCAGCACAATATTGAATAGGAGTGGTGACAAAGGGCATCCTTGTCTGGTTCCTGTTTGCAGAGGGAAGGCTTTCAGTTTCTCTCCATTGAGAGTAATGTAGGCTGTTGGTTTTGTATATGTGCTCTTTATTATGTTGAGGAATTTCCCTTCAATTCCTACTTTGTTGAGTGTTTTTATCAGGAATGGATGTTGGATTTTGTCAGCTGTGGCCATTTTGCGCTTCCATTTGGTTTTATGTGGACTCTGCCTCTTTAAATATTAGGAGGTCTGTGCACATGCATAGTAGAACCCTCCAGTCATGGGGGATGTGTCCACTCACTCAGGCACCCCCTCTAGTCACCAGAGTGGGGGTAAACAGACAGCGAGAGGCCAATGAACAGATAACAAAGAAAAACAGAACAAAACAAAGCAAAATAATGTCCACACCTTTATATCCAAGGTTCCCGAAGGCATTAGTCAGTGGTGGGTCTGCTCGCTCCTGGGTTTGGTCTTGTTGTTTGGACCCTCTCAAGTTGTGGGCTCCAGGCCACTGAGACCAGCAGGTTTGAAAGTACAAGACTTCTTGCTTCTGCTACTGGTTTCACTGGTTATAAGCCTTCAAACTTCAACAAATATTCCTATAAATGTGGTTCAGAGTTTTGGAGCTAGCCCCTGAACCTGTTTCGTCTGGTATTCTGTGTTATTGCTGATGGAGATCTTCACTGCACTTCTAACCTATCCACCATCAAGCCCTTTCTTGCCTTTTTTAATGAGTGTTTTCTTTTTTCCTGTATGATGTTCTTGATGTCATCCCATAACATCTTATCTTTGGTCTTTAATGTCTAATGCACAAAATCTTTTCTTGAGATAGTTTCTAAATTCAGGTGGGATATGTGTAAGGTCATACTTTGGGCTTTCAAGGACTGTTTTAATTTTCTTCATCTTCATCCTGAATTTACATATGAGCAGTTGATGGTTTGTTACACAGTTATTGGTTTCAATATTCTATTATGTGATGGTGGCACAGGACCAGGCAATGTTTCATTCTGTTGTGCACAGGGTCACTATGAGTCGGAACCAACTTGACAGCACCTAACAACAAAAACTGAGCCAATAATCTGAGAAGCTGGATCATATGAAGAAGAACATGGCATCAGAATTGGAGGAAGTCTCATTAACAACCTGAGATATGTATTTGATACAACCATCCTTGCTGAAAGTGAAAAGGACTTAAAATACTTAATGAAGGTCAAAGACCACATCCTTCATTCCACCTCAATGTAAAGAGAACAAAAATCCTCACCACTGGATCAATAACATCATGTTAAATGGAGAAAAGATTAAAGTTGTCAAGGACTTTATTTTGTTTGTATCCACAATCAACACTCATGGAAGCAATAGTCAAGAAATTAAACAATGTATTGCATTATGTAAACCTGTTGCACAAGACTTCTTTAAAGTATTGAAGATCAAAAGATGTCAGTTTGAGGACTACGGTTTGCCTGACTCAAGTCATGGTGTTTTCGATTGCCATATATGCATGTGAAAATTGGATAGTGAACTAAGAAGACCATAGAAGAATTGATGCACTTGAGTTATGGTGTTGGAGAAGAATGTTGGAAATACTATGGACTGCCAGATGAGCAAACAAATCTGTGTTGAATGAAGTACAACCAGAATGCTCCTTAGAAGCCAGGATGGCAAGACTTGGTCTTACATACTTCAGACATGTTACCAGGAGGGACTAGTTCCTGGAGAAGGACATCATGCTTGGTAAAGTTAAGGGTGAGAGTAAAAGAGGAAGACCTTCATTGTGATGGATTGGCATATTGGAAGCAGCAAGGGGATCAAGCATAACAATTTTGAGGATGGTGCAGAACTGGGCAGTGTTTCTTACTGTTTTGTATAAGGTTGTCATGAGTCAGAAAAAATATGGGATAAAGGCCCTGTTTCATCTTGAGTAAAGTGGCCTTTATCCATTGGTCCAGAGAAATAACCTTTGGAGTAATTGAGATACCTTGACCTGGGACTTCCAGGCCACAGCTAAAATTTTGTGCTGGCTATTTGGGGCTGCAGTCCTGGTGTGGCACTGTAGGATAAGCACTGGGCTGCAAGGTCAGTTTGAACCACGAGGTTGGTAGTTGAAACTCACTAGTTTCTCCTCGGAAACCCTATACAAGATCATTGAGTCAGAATCAACTGGATGGCACTTAACAACAACAACAGTTGGGGTTAGAACCCTGGTATGGTGATGTAGGAGAAACAATGGACTTCTAAATGCAAGTTTGGAGGCTCAAACCTACCAGTTTCTCCTGGAAACCCGATATAGGATTGCTATGAATTGGAACCTGTTCAATGGCACACAACAATAGTAAGGGCTGGCCAGGTAAGAGCAGACTCACCTGAGATGTCAATATCAATTAGACTTCCTGCTGCTAGTAAGTCGATTCCGACTCACAGACCCTAAAGGGCAAAGTAGAACTGCTCCCTAGGATTTTGGAGACTATAAGTCTTTATGGGATCAGAAAGCTTCATCTTTCTCCTATAGAATTTGGTAAGTCATTCTAGAGAATTACTGGACCCTAAATGGCCATGGAAGTAAGCAGATCAGAAAGTAAGGGTATCATGTGTACTCCTCACACATGCTGCTGGAATATGCCTGTTTGGTAGTCTGAAGGATGGTGTCCTTCTAATCTGTGAGCTCTGACCTAGCTCTGGTAGCTAGAGTCAGAGAAAGGCAGTATTATCGGAACAGCTGGCAACAATGATGGAGAATTGGAACCATGAGAAGTGGAGAAAGGTCATCTTTTCAACCAATGTTTGGATTTGGGGCTTGAATTCATGTTTATCCTTATTATGTAGTGATAAAAAGCAATATAAATAAGCAGAGTAATCAGTAGAAGTTATTCTAGCATCAAAAAGGGACCTGTAACACCCAAAACAAATATGTTATGAGGATGAGATAGATGTGTTTCTGGAAGGTTTGATAATCCAATTAAGAAAGAGGACCAAATCCTACCAACACTTTGGACAGATTTACATTTCTTACTTTATGATGTTGACAGAGATGACATAGAGAGATGATATAAAATTCAAAATGTGCCATTACAGTGAAGACTTTGGAGTGAACTGGTTAATGAGTATCATCAATTCAAAGAGAAGTTAAGTTACTGCATGAGAAAACCTCAACTGTCCTAATATCTCAAAGCTTACATAGGAAGGAGACTGATAAAGTATTATTATAAAATAGTTGTCACATGTAGCCATGATTATAGAGCACGCAGCTAAAATCGGTGAGGAGGGATGGAATATAGAGGTATGTCAGCTGGTTTATTTAAAATATTTTGACATTTTCCTGGATTTTGTGACGTTTGTGGCCTTTGTGTACATTTTAAGAGGTGCAACTTGCTATTTCTCCTATTCTTATACTAAATATTTATCTATATTCATACAAAAGCTTGTATTTACAATTTTGTATTCTTTTTCTTAAAGATAAGCCCTGAACTGAATCAGCTTTAAGCACATGGAGTCTGGACAGGCCCCTGCCCTTACATGCCCTAAGCTGGACCATGAACGTTAGAGAGGGAAGATGCTGAGATAGGCTTGAGGGAATGGATAGAGCCAGAACTGGTGGACATACAAAGGGCAAGTGGAGGTGACTAAGGTGGGTAGACACTGCCTAAGTGGGTCCACTCAGAATTCTTTGCCCCCAGTGGGCCAACCCTGTAGTGAAAGTTCCTGTTTGCCTAGGGAGCAATGTTGACCTGGGCTGAACCAATGCATTTAATTACAGTGAAACCAGGAAGCTGGTGATACAACAAGGTCATTGTAATAGCTTTCTATGCTATGTCACAATGATCACAGATGTGGTGGCTGACAGGACCCATGTTGAAATCTCTTAGTTTTTGTGGGTTAGGGGTCCAGTGTGTGCCTGGGTCTTCTAGGCTGCAGTTGAGGTGTCTGCTGGTGTGGGAAGGCTCCCTCAGGTTGTTGGTAGGATTCAGATCCTCTTGGCGGTGGGGCTCTGCTGTGTGGAGGCTGTCAAACAGGATGACCATCCTGATTCCTCATCCTGGTCAGAAACCCATAGTTCCCTTCTCCTGGGTTCCCCCTCTCCAGGTGGAGGCCAACAAGGCTCACGGTCTGGTCCTGGCAGTTTGCCTGTCAGAACCAGCAGGACATCAGGTGACATCATATGAGGCCGCTAAGAGTACCACCATCACTGAGGCCACCTTCAACTGGTGAGAAGCAGGGTGCAGGTTCCACCTGCACTCGGGATGACATAAAGAGGGCCACCAGGAGGCAGGGGCCATGGGACACCCTAGGGCCTGTCACCAGACGTGTGGCTTCAGTACAGGCTGCAGTATAGGCCCCAGGGGGCCTACAGTTGAGTCTTTGTCCCTTCTGAGGGAGGGGCGATCTCAGAGATGAAGTTGTACAGGAACATGGTTCAGCAGCTTGTTGAACATGGGGTCACTGAGAACATCAGATGGCCTTCTCATTATGGCCAGCATCTATCTGTTGTTAAGTTCCAGTTAAATGTGAGCTTCAACGCACAGTGGCCCTGTATAGGATTTCTGAGGAGTGGCTGGTGAGTTTGAACCACAGATCTTGCAGTGCAAACAACCTTGCGGTCCATCCTACAGGGCCACACCAGGAGTAGTGTCTCACTGAAAGCCGTCAGGTGCTGCCCTCCTCACTGTGCTCTGTCACTGCTGTGACACAGGCCGCTTCTTCATTGCCACTTGCCTGGGCTGCTTCCTGGGGGAAGGCATCTCCTCAGGGCAACATGTGTCACCTCGAGCCATAGTGAAGCTTGGATCCATGACACACACAGGGAGGGATCCCCTCACTCATTTCCCCGTAGTCTATAGGCCCTGTGCCCTCCCTGAGCCTCACCCTGGGCCCACAGTGTCCCTGAGGCACTGGCTAGACCATCCCAAGACTGGCTCCCCCGAATATCCCCTACTGCTGGCCCCTGGTCCTGGTCTCCCACACTGGGTGTTACGGTTAGTTCTTGCTCATGTGGCTTGGGTATGTGAGGTCACAAAACCACATCTGCACAACCTGGATAGTATGTCTTGGACCCATATGCCCAAAGTCAAGCTCGGATCCCCCCGATCTGTGTGCCTGACACTGTCCTAATTAGGGACAGCAACTCTATCCTTCAGGCTCAGACCAGGAGCCTCAGGGTAAGCTTGGACATTCCTTCACACCCACATCTGAGCTACTGACAAACTTCAATAACAGTTCCTTCACAGCATCTCTGAAACTCACTCACTCTCACTGCAGCCATCCCAATATCCTACTCTAGTCCTTGTGGGTGTCTCCAGCATGTAGCTGAGCCAGTGGTCTTCAAGGATCACAGTCAGCCTCTGCCCTGCTGTTCCAGCTACACCCCACTCTACTGGGGAACCCAGGTGCCTTGGTGCAGGAGGACAGAGAGACCTGCCTCATCCTGAAGCCCATCACTCATTCTGTACTCCAATATTACCTGCATGACCTTCTGGTTGCCCTGTGAAAACATGCACACCCCAGGCCAGCCCTGACTCTGGTTCTCCCTACATCAACCCTCTCCCTCAGACTGAATGGGACAATTCCTCATATCCTTGGTCTTGTCTTCTCTCACCTCCTTGGGTGAGCTGTGCTAATGCTCATTTAATACCACACTTTCAACCCCTCCCCACTGGTGGTCTCCCTTTAATTGGTCTAATGTGTTCATGTACCCTGTTCTCCCACATGGAGGCCAAAAAGATTGGGTTGCCCTGTCTCTCCTGCATCCTGGCCAGAGCAGTGGTATGAACCACAAGGGTCCAGTGTGTGTGTGTGTGTTTGTGTGTGTGTGAGCATATGGTGAGACCCTGCACCTGGCACCCTCTATTGCTATGCTCACACTAATGATGCTGATGACTCGAGACTCCTGGGAGGTGTGTGGGGTTCAGGGTTCATGGGCCTGGCTGGGGTCTGGATAGCTGAAAACAGCCCAGTGTGGCTCCCGCATGGCAGAGATGGGAAGGACCCTGCTGCAAGATGGACGCTCCAGCCACACCTGGCCCATGGGGGCCATCATAGTTGGAACAGGCTTACTTCTGGCCCTCGGCTTCACCCACATGCCTTTGCTGGGCCACTGAGCAACTGGTGGCTCTAAGAGTACCCACCTGGTATCAGCCCTCTTGGAATTGCTGGTTCCCTGTGTACCATCTGCCCTCTAGAGGGCCTTGGGATCCCTAAAACCCAAGGTGGGGAGGGACGGTGCCCTGACTGGAGACTGGGACATGTCCAGAAATAGGGTGAGGATCCCACTATGAGGAAGGGGCACAGGGTAGTCATCAGAGGTGAGCACACACATAACGACAGCTCTGCGTGGTGGTGCAGACTGCAGAGGCAAAGGCGTTGGAGGCCTGAAGCAAAAGGACTGGGGAGGAAGAGGGGGACATGGAGGGCACAGTGGAGGGCAAAAATGAGGGAGAGGCCTAGGGGCAGGAGGAGGAGGTGGGGAGGGACAGGAGGGACAGGAAGGACAAATGATTCAACCCAAAGTTTAAAATGACTTCACACAAGAGGATGCTAGGTTTATGAGTGACAGAGCATCTGAACTGTGTGTGTGTGTGGGTGGGGGTGGGGAGGGATACCCTGCATGGGTTTGGGAAGAAGCTGAGGGCACTCACATCCTGGCCTTTGGTGCTGGTTGGGTGTGGGGACGGACACCAGCTCACAAGTCAGGATGGCTTATATAAATCCAACATTAAAAAAGGGTTGGGGAGAAGAAATGAAATAACACATGTGTGTGAGAGTAAAACCTAAGCTTCTTTTGATAAAAGGCAGACCTTCCATCTATATTGCACAAATATCTCTGAGGTCCTCATATGGGCACGTGTGTGTGCCTGGTGTGTGCACATGTGAGCTCATGCATGTGGGTATGCACATGTGTACATGTAGGGGGTAATTCAGGCATACCGGGAGGTGGGGATTGTGGAGGACACAGAGATACACCAGAGCTGGTCAGTTAGGTGTTAGAACATTTATTGATCTTAGATGCTGTACCTCCTGATGAGTCCAGCACACTGGACTTTCCTGGGCAGGCATAGCCTCCCGAGGTGGAGACATCCTAGTGAAGCCAGGGCCTCCCATATCCTCCCCATTCTACTCTGCTCCCAGGAAAGGACCCAGTATCCTCAGAACCCCTCCTCTCCTGCCTGCCCCAGCTACACTCCCCTTCCTGTGGGACTAGAGGAACCAGCCCTGACCCTGACCTGAAACAGGCATAGGCTTCCAGGGAATAAGGTATGCAGAAGGGGACCCAGGAGGGGAGGGGTCCATGACAGGTAGCATCTCAAGACAACCATGCTCTAGATGGCAGAGCAGATGACAGTTCACACCAAGTGCTGCCAAAATGTCAATCCAACTCTAAAGTGGGCATATTACACTAATGAACAATACTTCTAAAATGTCACACATAGGAACACCCCAAGTATGTAAAATAATTAATACCGCATGCCAATGCAGGGACAGACAGAGCATAAACTAATACTGGTGAGCAGGGCTGGGGATGGAGCCTGGAGCGTAGGCGCCGTACAGACACAGATATACAAGTAGGTGTGTGTGGCGGGGGCACGTATGCATAGGAACGGTATATATATATGTATGTATATATATATATAATTTCTGTCAGTAAAGAAACTCTATCACGTATTTGCAGTGGGCAGACAGGAGGCTGCAGGAGCAGGTGGAGGCAATGGCTCAGGAGGCGGTGCTATGGAGGGAGACTGCAGGTGGAGGTTAGAGCGCACCCATTCCAGTGACCTCGGATGTGAGCCTGGAACAGACAAAGGACAAGGAGGGAAGAGAGCACAGTGACAATGTGCTGCATAAACCCCGGGAGAGGGGAGCCATACAGGGGTAGGCATATCCTCCCCGCTGCATGCCTACTCCTTTCTCACAGCAGATGCTGCTCTGGCCATGGCTGCCTGGCCACGGAGAGAGAAGACATAGTCACAGCAGGGCAGGAAGGTGGAGAGCCATGAGGCCTCCCCCAGGGGACACCTTGTGCTAGTGGCCATGTGTCATGGAGGCACTGTCGCCCGAGGCAATCACTACTGGACAACTGGGAGGGTGACCCAGGGGCCTTGGAAGGATGACTTGAAAGCCTCCAAACATCCTATGGGGGGTGGGGGAGGTTGTCTTTATAACCACAGGACGTGACAGAACAGAGTCGCTTAGTGAATGATGGATGCTTTATGATCTGAATCAACCTGAGTGTGGCTGACTGAAGGCTCCTCATCGGGGTAACCCTTAACAACCCACCTGTCTCCGTGGCCTGGCACAGCAGACAGGATGTGTTTGCGCTGTGCCAACACCCAGCACATGCTCACGGCCTTGCACCTTTGCTATACCATGAACACTGTGAGTGTTTGTTTACAGGACGCTGTCCACCACAATGGTACGGAGAGGAGAACGCTCAGCAGTGGTTGAGGGTGGAAGGCCCAGCTCAGCTGCCCCACCTGCTCTCCTGGGCCACTCCTGGTAGTGTGCTCTTTATGCTCAAGTGACAGTGCCAGATGCTAGTGTCACAGGCCCCAAGGCACAGTAGACAGGCATGAGGGTACATGGCTTTGAGCTAAGCCTGGGACCTACAGTGTCCATGCTACCATGGGTTCTCTCATCTGCACCATGAATGAAGGAAGTCGAGGTCCATACCTCTGAGTCTCATCATTACACACTTCTCTGAGAATGAAGGAGGAGCACCAGAGCAAAAAGGCAGAGCAGTGAGCTGTATAGACAAGGACTAGGTACATGAAGGAGCCAGTGTCAGAGACCTGTCTCAAACTAGATGGGCTCTTGGTTACTGCCTTCTAGCTTTACCCAGCAACTCACTGAGATTCTGCAGGTAACCATGGTAAGATCAAGACATACAAAGATGGAAATTATGATTCCAGGCTTACATGTAGATCGTCTATGTCACAATCTGTCATCAGTGTGCAGCATAAAGAGGAGTAAGTGAGGTGGAGACAGATCTGGATCCACCTACTTTAACTCTGTCCCAGTGTAGAATGTGGGGATGGAACTCCAGATAAAAAGGGGTTTGGGGCCCAGTCAGCATGCCCTCTCTGAGCTCCATGGCTACTTCTCTGAAGGCCTTCCTCAAACCTGAGACAAACCCATTAGAAGAGAGCCCCAGCAAGCTGTTTACCTGGCATTGATGAGATACTGGGCAAGGCTGATGTTGGCCGGGCTTCCGGTGATGGTGATTTGGCGCTCTGATGACCCTTCGGTGGCATTGGCAATTTTGATCTGTGCTCCTGACATCTGTCGAATTTCATTGATTTTGGTTCCTTGGCGTCCAATTATGCAGCCTATTAGCTAGAAGAAAGGATGGGATGGGGGTGTTTTAGAGAAGCGTGCATTGCAGAGTACATGCAAGAGCCTTTCATGGAGAAGATGGGGCGTTTGGACAAGGCCCTGCAGAATTGACAGGGTACAAATGGGTTCTGCATCATGTACCTGACCTGGGGAGGAGGGGGGGGACAAACATACTGTCTTGATCATTTACTTGGTGTGGCTAGATCTCTTCTTACGGTGCTCTGCTTTTAGTCATCCACAGCTTGTGTGTCAAGTCTCATGGCTATGAGACTTGACGCCAGCTCTCTGGTTTAGGCTAGGACTCAGAGCCATAGCCTCATCCCTCCCCCTGAAAGTTTTCTCTAGATGCCCCAGGCTTTCTGGGACGTGTCTTCAGGGTGTTGATGACTCCTGGCATGGAAACTTGGACAAGTGTTTGTTTGAAGCCACAGTGAAGCTCAATGCTGCCTGAAGTCTGCCTTGGAGTCTGTCTGAAGGAGTGGTGGTCAGCAAGAATGAGGACCTTCCTGTCACAGTGAAGATGGCAAGGAGACAGCATGTGTGAGGCCAAAGCCTGGATGTCAAGACCTTCTCTGACAAGAGAGATTCAGCTGAGCAACTCCTCCCAACTACTGTTAGGGATTCAGATCCCAGAGAAGGAGGACCATGGATTCCCTCGATGCCCACCTTCACTTCTATACAAGCCACCAGTGTGGCCCTGGGAGCAAAGAGAAAAAGAAGTGAGCAGAGACAGGTGCCAAGGAGCACCAGGGCAGGAGCCCAGGTGGACTGTCCAAGAACGCTGGGTGGATACAGGTGGGAGAGCTTCTCCCACCTTCTCCCTAAAAGCACTAGTAAACCCAAACTCACTGCCATCAAATCGGTTCCGACTCACAGCAACCCTGTATAGGGTTTCTGAGGCTGTAAATGTTGTTTTGTCTTGTTCATACAAAAATCTGTGGTTCCTGCAGGCTGCTACATACGAAGGGAAGAAGCAGGAGTAAGGTTTCCTTCCTAGTTGTTGTGGGGCTTGACCTGACCATTGCAAAGCAATGATGGTTTCTGAAGCCCAACAGCTGCAGGCTTGAAAAGTTCTACTGACATTTAAACTGGAAAGGTGACGCACAGTAAACACTTCCCACACGGAGGTCGCATGCTTGTTGTTCTGGTAGTTAGCCCTCAAGGACACTTCCTAGGTTCTTGATTCATAATCGTGAGTCAATATCCTTAGAAAAGCCCAGAAATTCAAAGTCTGGTCCACCCTCTGCCACCCGCTCCCTGCTTAGCTGGAAGAGGACTGAGCATGTTGAGGGGAGCTCCTAAGGCACCCAGTTATACCTGAGAAGAGCATACCTGAGGTTATACCAGCTAACCTCAGGTATGCTGAAGTTCACCTTGAGCAGAAAATTCTACCTCAACCCCCAGGGCAGGGCACATGGACTAGATGTATTCCAGGAGACAACCCTGAACCAGGGCAGAGCTTTCTAAGTCATGTTGGGTGAAGTCATATCAGTCTGACACTGGCCTTCTGAATTCTAAGCCCTAACGACCTTTTTGGACTCTTTCTTATTTAGTGTCTTGTTGTTAAGTGCCATAGAGTTGTTTCTGACTCATAGCATCTCTGTTTAGGGTTTCCAAGGCTGTAAATATTTGTGGGAACAGAAAACCTCATCTTTCTCCCACGTAGCAGATGATTGGCTCAAACTGATGACCTCGTGGTTCACAATCCAGTGCATATCTTAAGAATGTAAAATCACATATCTTTTATGAGCATTAAATCCACTTATAATGGTAAAGGAAAGGAGAAAGGCAAAGTAAAGAAGTGCTGCAGAGAGAGCCATCCCATCAATCAATGGAGCTGGTGGGCTGGGGGGAGATAGGGTAATAGCATGTGGTGGGTACCTGTCCCCTCCATATGAGTATACGGAGGTTCAGGGGCATACTCACATCATTGGGAATGGTGAGCTCATGGGTGCTGGCCGGAGGACTGGCATCCAGACCTGAATACACCAAGGGACATGGTTAGGACAGCAAGAGCACAACTCACAGTTACCTCCATACCACCCACTCTCAGCTGGGCCAGGTGAGATCAGCACGCTGGTCAAGGACTAAGCCTGGGAGTGTTAAGTCCTGAACTGTGGCTCCAACCTCCTAATTCCCTCAAAAGAAGAAAAAAGAAGCCCAGAGAGAACAGCATTTCATGGTTTCATTTTGGACACATGACTTTGTATAACCTTTCTTGAGACATTTCACACACTGGTGAGTTTGGGCTGAATGGCAGGGCCTTAATGTCTTCAGGCCATGTGTGAAATGCCATGGTACAGACAAACTTGTCACAGCAAGGAGGTGGGGCCCCTACAGCCAGTTGAATGCCCACTGCCCTCACTGGCTACAAGAAGGCCCTCTGGCTTCCTTCTCACCCAGCACCCTGCATGACGTGTGCAGCAGCGAATTCAAAATTATACGGCCAGGCATAATAACAAATCACATATTCTGTACAGACATCCTTCCTGTGCAGAAGACACAGGTATAAGTGATCCTAAAGCACTAGTTTTCATCTTCAAAAATCTCAATTTAGTGTATACCAGAATTAAACTGAAAGATACAGTTTTGCTTGGGAAGCAATGACAATAAAATGACCCACTGCAGCCCCTGGGGCCAGTGACAGGGATGGTGATGGAGCAGGAGAAGCCATGGGAGGAGTGAAGCAGGGCTGGTGGTGTGGTTACTGTGGGGTGGGGGTGAGGTCTGTCCCTCCAGGCAACCCTGCCCCTGTGCTTATCCAGAAGGTCTATCCTGTTCACTGACTCACCAGCCAGGAACTTGGTCTTCCCCGAGGCCCCTGGGAAGTCCCTACATTGCTGGTCCTACAACTGTGCTCAGAGCCTAGGTGATACCTGCCTGTAGCCAGCTCATTGCAGCTCATTCTCATCTACCTTCAGAAGTGTTCTACAACTGAGACTGCATTCCACCCCACACCACTACCTTGGTCCCCTGCCTGCACCTTGCCTCCTGGGTCTCATCTCTATGGCACATCACAAATCAGTTCAAAACTTTCACTCAAGCTCCCACTTCCTCACGCACTGCCCTCCACCCCTACTCCCTCTGCTCCAGCCATACAATCTCCTGCCAGTGGTGAAAGCCCTGCCTCCCTACCTTCCTGAGGTCCCTGATGTTCAGTCAAACCTCCTGCCCTGCTGCATTCTCCACTTTATCTTCAGCTTCCTTTTCCCTCCCTTTATAGTGCCCACTGAGACTAGGCTTTACTCCTCCTTGTCAGTCTGTCTGTTGCTTTGGGTTGACCTGCAAGGGGGCTGTACCTGACAGGCAGTAGGGCTCAGCTGGTATGTGGTAAAGAAACAATTTGTCCCCAATTGTCTGCATATCCAAGCTGAGAGAGTTTATTCTTGTGTTCTTTTAATAGACGTATTTTCAGAGCACCAATTATTTGGTTGTTCAGCTATCTACAGATCCCACAAATGGTGCCATTTAAAATATCCTTGGTCCTATCTGTGCCCATCCAGGTGCTCCTGACAACGCAGTTTAGGATGCACACAGGAGTGAGTTGCAGCTGCTGAAGTGAGCATAAATTCACCAAGGGGAGTAAACTTCCATGACCTTTCCAGAGTTTAAAATTAAACTAGTAAATTGACTACAGATGTACTCAAAGGGCGTATTCACTTTCTCATGACTCCATGATGAAGACAGTAACACTCTATACACCAGAATATAAATAACGCTTTCCTTATACCACGTTTATGGAGCAGCGTGACCGTCAGCCACTCAGAGGCTGCCATGCCAACATGTTCATTGTTACCTGTTCTGTCTACCCTGCTGCTGGTGGCTAGACACATGGATTTGTGCTGTGAATCCCATGTGAGTTGGAGGGAGGCAAGAGGCAACCAGGAGGCCATGAAGGCTGTGGCCTCAATAACATGCTCTGTCCCCGTGATCAGGCATGGCATGCCAGCAGAGTGGGTTTGTTAAAAAGGGTTATGGAAGTGGGTGCAGTGTATGTGTGGGAGCCAGGGAGAGGGAACGCTGGGCTGGCTGAGGTGGTGGGGGTAGGGGATTGGGAGGGAGCAAACCAGGCCCATTATGTTCCCAGGCCCAGTTCAGGACATGATAGGAGTTTACAAACAGTGGGATCATAAAGATACACACACTATCAGTAGCTAGGCATGGGATCCTGTAATTCCACAATGGCTGGTGTGCATTTCCATAACGAAAATATTATAAGAGTATGTTTATTTTTCTTTTAAAACTTGCATTAGATTAATTTGATTAAGTACAATGTATTATGAGGACCTGGAGTGCCAGAGCAGAATCTCAGCCACAGTTGTGCCTTCAACCTATAGCGACCTCTCTTATCCCAGGCTCTTCCCAAATGGACTCTCACTTGGGAAGGCACCAAGGCAGGGGTAGTGAGACACATGGAGGGAATGTGAGGCCTTAGCCCGAAGGTGGTCCCAGAACACAGCAATGGGGAAGAGTTGTATTTGAGACCAAATACACAAGGAGCTCTGGTAGTGTAGTGGTTATGAATCGGGCTGCGAACTGCAAGGTCAGCAGTTCGAAACTATCAGCTGTTCCATGGGAGAAAGATGAGACTTTCTGCTACCGTAAAAGATTTACAGCCTCGGAAACCCTGTATAGGGTCACTGTGAGTCAGAACTGACTCCACAGCACACAACAACAACACTCAGTCTTCTCATGCATGTTCCCCTTTCGATAGACCAGCACTTCCTGCCCAGATCAGTGAAGCTGGTTTGGAAGGTAGGTGGCAGTCATCCCCCTGAATGATGCCTGTATTCTCTCCAACTGAATTATGACCAGACAAACCACCTAATTCCCTCACTGATACAGCCTCATGTGCTCCTCTCTGTGAATAAGCACCCTGGTGTGAATCAGGGGCACACATAGCACAACACAGTGACTGTTCTCATGGGGGCATTTCTTACACTGGGAATGACGCTGTCTTCATGGCAGGCTGCCTGGTACTGCACTACCACGAGGGTAAAATGACCAGACAGCCTAGCTTACAGCCTTCCTTCATCTCTGATCAGGGCAGTTGTGCCCTGAGGGGTGAGCACTCTTCTAGAACTCTGCCCTAACAACAAAGCATACAACCCACCAACCCTGCTTTCAACAGGGAGCACAGCACACAAAGTGACTTCTGGAAGCAGCACAGTGGACAGGCCCTGACTGCTCCTTCTGAGCCCTTGTATGCTGTTTCCATCTTAGTGTGAGCTGAGGCCTCCCACCAGGGCAAGTTTTCTACTGGTGCTCTGTTCAGGCCCCTGGCTGGCCCTCAGTTTACAATGAGGGTGGCTTTGTTTTACCTGATGACTGGCCCATCAGATTTTGAGCTTCTTCGGAGGAGTGTAAAGGCAGCTTTTCTCCTGGAGAGCAAAGAGAGACAGATTTAATTTTTTGCCCTCAAGGAGATAAGCAAGGTCCCTTCAACTAGGGAAGCTCAAAATATGATTGCCCGGTGGCTGTGTCAGCAGCCACACTACAAGGGTGCCTCAGCCTTTACTTTGCTCCCTAACAACGGCTCTCAGCTGGGAACCGCCATCTCTCTGCCCTAGGACAGGGTCATGTGTTGCTAGCAGATGCCTCTGCTGACTTCCTGTAGAAGGCACTGGATCTTTAGGTGGAGGCACCTGAATGAAGTGCCATCAAGGTTGCTGGTGGAGGACAGCGGAGAACACAGCTGAGCAAGCACCCTGTAGAGGACAGTGCCTCTTTATAAGCAAAGACCCCGCCAAAGCTGACTGAAGGTCATCTGACCCCGCCATGGGAGACAGGTCCCACCCCGGCCATGGGCACACCCCCACTGGTGGACCTGGCTCCACTCAGGACAGCTGCAGAGCGAGTCCCAGGCAGGAAGAGAAGAAGGGCAGTAGGGGCTGGGTACGTACCGGGGAAAGCGGGGTTGGTCTGTCCGAGGGGAGGAAAGGGGGTTTGCTGCATGGCCAACTGGTGGAGCTTGGTCAACTGCTGGGGGTAGGAGGGACACGAGAGCTAAGAAGGTTATTGTCATTGAGTACAGTCACACCAAATAAAAGGCAGTAACAGACTTGATACAGATGGGCACCGGGGGCCATGCGGGCACATGGCAGACGCAGCGTGACTCAAGGACTTGGCCTGGGTGGTGTCAATGGGGCCCAGGTGTTCAGCACGGTAGGGTGGATGCCCTCTCTCAGGTCTCTTCCTCTCTTTGAGGTGTGGGCTGGAAGCAGCCTGGCCTGCTGCTTTCACATGGACCTTGGGCAGAGGGTGTTTTCCAAGGTTGGTATGGAGGGTGGCAGAAGGGAGAGCAAGCCTGCGGGGACCAGCAGGCAATTTGGACTCTTGGCTAGAAAGCTAAGACCAGTTGGACTTGTAAGATATTATAATTCCAACTTGCATCCACAAAAACATTTTATTCTCTTGTGGACAATCTAGTACTACTTTTCAAACCTTGTGTTAGCTAACCCTGACTGTTTTTGCTAGTTGCCTTCAAGTTGGCTCCGACTCAGTCATCCTAAGCACAACAGAACGAAACACTACGCCATCCTCACAATTGCTGTTACGCTTGAGTCCATTGCTGCTGCCCCTGTGCCAATCCATCTGGTTGGAGGGCTTCCTCTTTTTTGTTGATCCTCCACTTTACCAAGCATGATGTCCTTCTCCACAGACTGGTCCTTCCTGGCTAGCACCTGGCTAATCCTGGCAACAAGTCCTGTCTTTCCCAGGTGCACTGCTCTACAGGACTCACCTTCCTGACAAGTGAGGGCCATGAGCAAGGAAATCACTCATAAACCAATTGCCGTCCATGACAACACTTTTGGGGAGTTTTACCATGGTGTCTGGGACTACAGAACATTAGTGCTTGCAGGTTAGAGCCACCAAGAGGGCCTCGGGGACATGTAGGCACCACCTGTAGTTGCACCCACCTGCTTTCTGAGCAGGCTGAGCCTGTCCCCTTGTCCTAGCCTCTGGACATACACATGGGATCTGGTGTACCCTAAGACAGTTTGCCACCCTTGAATGTCCCCAAGTGATAAGAATTGCTGCTGAAAGCATCGGCCTTGATGCCCCCATTCACCCGAACAGACACAGTTTGGGTCCTCTCCGTTAAACACAGAGAAAGCAGCCTCACACTAGAGCACAGCAATGTGGGTCCTGAATAGCCGGTTAGTGTTTCTATAGGGTACTCTTCTCCTAAGAATGTACCCATGTACCCAGAAGTTCAAACAGTTTTGTAATGAGCATTTCTGTTCAGTGTTTGTGTGTGTGCCAAAGGCTACTTCCCATGATCACTGCCCCTGCCTCTACTGTGCCTACCTCCTCCCATGTCCCTGTGAAGGAGGTATGTCCTACACTTGCCCAGTGGACTGTGGCTATGTGGGTACAGGCAATTGGACACAGGAATTTAACTGCACTTGCCAGTCAGACCTGGTCTTTTCTTGACTTTCACAAGAACAGGACATCTGGCACAAGGAGACATGTAGAACCCTGATGACACCCAGAGCCACAACCATACTTGGGAGACAGAACCTCTGTGGTTAAGAGCTGATGGGATTTTGAAGCCATTTGTAGCTGCAGCAATAGCTGACAAATAAAGACTTTCTTGGCCCAGATTCTGAAACACTGCCATTATGTACTTTGTTTGATTGTTTTTCTCCATCCTGGCCATGAAAACATGACAAGTGAGCACTTACGTTGGGGTGTGCTTTACAAACACTCCTCTATCTGCCTTCCCTTTAAGGTCTCTCCACATCTTCTTGGGTATTTTCCTAAGCACTGGAGGTGGGAGTGCTTGAATGAGAAGCAGTAAGACTGTCCTGGGCTGTAGTTGTTATGGCCACAGAGTTTTGCAGAGCTCAGGTTAGGAATGTGGTGACTGGAAGTCAGATTCAGCTCTGAGATTCCACTAGCATGGTGATGTTGGGTGGGGTAACGGGATCAAGGGATCCACCTGATGCAACTGTCCAGGTGTTTTAAAGGACCAGAGGCTGGTCCCTGGTAGCCAGGGCCATTGAAGGAGATGTGAATCCAGATGTGGTTATGAGACCAGCTCCATCGCTGGCCAGATACATGTCTGTCCAATGACTGTATACCTGAATGGACACACACTGAAGCCCTCAGAAACAGGTACCAAAGCATTTCAAGAAGGCACCATCCCTAGGACAACAGCCAAAGTCTTACCGTTCAAG
Source organism: Chrysochloris asiatica (assembly GCF_000296735.1). Taxonomy (NCBI): domain Eukaryota; kingdom Metazoa; phylum Chordata; class Mammalia; order Afrosoricida; family Chrysochloridae; genus Chrysochloris; species Chrysochloris asiatica. The sequence goes on along the minus strand of NW_006408872.1, from coordinate 256,998 downwards.
TAAATAATTTGCCTTTCATCCATTTCCATCATCTAATTTCTAATCGTCTTTGAAACCACATATGCTTCTAAAATGTCATTGTCTTTAGTTTTGTTGTTGACCATCAGAGTAGATCATTAATACTAAGCATCAGTAGGGACAACAGGGGAGACTTAGCTTACAGGCTGCTGTGCATTGGGATGAGGCACTGCAAGGTCCTAAAGGGAAGGGTCCTTGCTCCTTTCCATTCAGGAAGCATAGAAGAACACATTAGAAAAATCTGGTAAAGGCTATTGTCTTGGGGAGAAGAAAGGGCATTATAGAAATAAAACAAAAATACACAATTTGCTTTAGGTGAGAAACATAAAGAGGTATTATGCAGGGTCAAACATTAAAAGGCCAAGGTGCCTTCTGGAGTAACGTATCCAAAGCCACATCCTGTGAGATATATTGTACTAACTTGATCTGGTAAGTCATTGACTCCCATTGGATGAGACCACAACTCAACACACAAGGGAAATGTGGGCACTGATACACCAAAAACTTATTTAGTAACATGGATGCTAGGTCATGTTTGACAGTGGAGCTGGTCTTAAAATCCCATCTATAGTCAAGAACTTTAACTAGATCAAAAATTCCTTGGCAGTGGACATAGCTACAAAATTCCTAGGATAAAATAAGAAACCCCCATTTTTGGAGCTAAACTTTTAAAGTTTTTAAAAAAGTTATAGTTTCCAGATCAACATGGAAGTTATCACTCCCACCTACATAGCATGGAGAAAGCTGAAGAAAAAACTAAAATCAACATGTCTTCTTAGATCCAGCTGATAATTAAAGTCACTGGACAAACTGCTGCCCTGAAAACTGGAGAGACGGGCAGATAGCAATAGTCACAGCTTACCAGGAGCTTACTGGGAACAGAAGATCACTGATAGTATCAGTCAGTACCTGTTTTTGTTAGGTGCCACTGAGTCTCATCCACCACTGTGGTGGCTTGTGAGTTGCTGTGATTCTGAAAGCTATGCCACCAGTATTTTAAATACCAGCAGGGTCACCCATGGTGGACAGGTTTCAGATGAGCTTCCAGACGAAGACAGACTAGGAAGAAGGAGTGACGAACTACTTCTGAATATTTAGTCACTGAAAACCTTATGAATAGCAGAGAAACACTGTCAAATATAATGCCAGAAGGTGGGCCTCTCAGGTTGGAAGGCACTCAAAATGCAACTGGGAAGAGCTGCCTCCTCCTAGTAGAGTTGACCGTGATGACACGAATGGAGTAAAGCCCATGGGACCTTCATTTGCTGATGGGGCACAACTCAAAATGAACAGAAACAGGTGTAAAAACATTCATTGAAAATCGGAACATGGAATGTACGAAGTATGAATCTGAGAAAATTGGAAATTGTCAAAAGTGAAATGGAATGCATAAAAATCAGTATCTTAGGCATTAGTGAGCTCAAATGGACTGGTATTGCCCATTTTGAACCTGA
>NW_006408872.1:251099-252861 GCF_000296735.1 Chrysochloris asiatica | reverse complement strand
TGTGCATAAGGTCACTATGAGTCGGTACCGATTCGATGGCACCTAACAACAAACAACAATAACTGAGTCTCATAGTGACCCTATGCAAAATAGAATGAAACACTGCCTGGCCCTGCACCATCATCACAATCATTGCTATGTTTTAGTCCATTGCTACTGCCACTGTGCCAGTTCATCTTGTGAGTCTTTTGCTTTTTTGTTGAGCCTCCACTTTTCCAAGTATCATGTTCTTCTCCTGGGAGTTGTTCCTCTTGAAAATATGTCCAAAGTACAAGAGACAAAGTTTCAGGAGATGAAGTTTCGCCATACTAACTTCAAAGGAGCATTCTGGCTGCACTTCTTCCAAGACAGATTTGTGATTTCTTCTGGCAGCTCATGGTACTTTTGATATTCTTCACCAACACCATAATCTAAATACATAGTTTCTTCTGTGGTCTTCCTAATTTTTTGAGAATTTCAATCTTTTCTCCATTTACCATGATGTTACTTATTGGTCTAGTGGTGAGGAATTTTGTTTTCTTTACATTGACGTTCATACTGAAGTATTTCAAAGCCTCTTTGCTTTCAGCAAGCTAATCTGTGTCATTTGCATATGGCAGGTTGTTAATGACTCTTCCTCCATTTCTGATACCATGTTCTTCTTCATATAATCCATTTTAACAGATTATTTGAGCAGTATAGAGATTAAATATGATGAAAGTATACAACCGTAGCACACTCCTTTCCTGATTTTAAGTCATTCAGTATCTTCTTGCTTTGTTCAAAAGACTGCCTCTTGGCCTATGTACAGGTTTCTTATTAACATAATTAAGTGTTGTGGAATACATATTCTTCTCAATGCTACTTAAGAGTTTATTATGATCCACACAGTTGAAAGCCTTTGCATAGTCAATAAAGCATGGATAAACATCTTTCAGGGATTCTCTGCTTTCAGTCAAGATCCATTTGACTTCAGCAATGATATCCCTCATTCCACATCATCTTCTGAATCCAGCTTGAATTTCTGGCCGCTCCCTGTCAATGTACTGCTACAATCATTTAAAAATTATCTTCAACATAATTTTACTTGCATGTGGAATTAATTATATTGTTCAATGATTTCTGCATTCCATTGGGTCACCTTTCTTTGAAATGGGCACAAATATGGATCTCTTCCAATTAGCCGTTGGCCAGTTAGCTGTTTTCCAAATTTCTTGACATTAATGAGTGATCACAGCCAGTGCTGTAACAGTTTGCTGATACATTTTAATTTTTATTCCATCAATTTCTGGAGCCTTGTTTTCCCCAATGCCTTCAGTGCAGCTTGGACTTCTTCAATCTCATTGGTTCTTGTTCATATGCTACCTCTTGAAATGACTATCGACCAATTCTTTTGGGTACAGTGACTCTTTATTTTATGTTTCCAGTGTCATTCTATATTTTGCCCATTGTTGTTGTTAGATGCCGTCAAGTTGGCTCCAACTTAGAGTGACAGCATGCATAACAGAACGAAACATTGCCCTATCCTGCGCCATCCTCACAGTTGTTGCTGTTGCCATTATGCCAATCTATCTTGTTGGGGAGGGGTCTTCCTCTTTTTTGCTGACCCTCCATTTTACCAAGCATGATGTCCTTCTCCAGGGATTGGTCCCTCTTGATAACATGTCCCAGCAGTATGAGAGATGAAGGCTCATCATCCTGGCTTCTAAGGAACACTATGACTATACTTCTTCAGCACAGATGTTTGTTGTTCTGGAAGTCCATGCTACTTTTAACATTTTTT
>NW_006408872.1:247933-249614 GCF_000296735.1 Chrysochloris asiatica | reverse complement strand
AACCGCTGAACTTAAGGTTCGCAGCCCAATTCGTAACCACTACGCTACCAGAGTTTTGATTATTAATGTATATTTGCAGCTGCTTCTTGTCATTTTTGAGTTGTGCCACATTAGCAAATGAAGGTCTTAAAAGTTAACTCCATCCATGGAATTAAGGTCAAGTCTAGCTTGAGAAGGCAGCTTTTCCCCAGTCATATATTGAGTGCCTTCCAAACTGAGGGGCTCATTTTCTGGTACTATATCTAATAATGTCCCATTGTACTCATAAGGCTTTCCTGACTAGCCATTCTGAAGTAGTCTGCCTCTTCTTCTCCCTAGACTGTCTTAGTCTGGAAGTTCCGCTGAAACCAGTGGGTGACCCTGCTGATATTTTAAAGGTTGGTGGCACAGCTTCCAGCATCACAGCCACACACAAACTACCACAGTTGACTGTCAAATGAGTTGTGCCAGTACCTGTTGCTGTTGTTAGGTGCCATTGAGTCGGTACTGACTCATAGTGACCCTATGCAAAACAGAACAAATCATTGGTCCTATGCCAGCCTCACAATCTTTGCTACATTTGATTCCTCGCTGCTGCTACTGTGCCAATTCATCTCATTGGGGGTCTTTCTCTTTTTCTCCAACCCTCCATTTCAGCAAACATGCTATTCTTCTACAGGGGCTGGTCCCTCCTGAAAATATGAGAGACAAAGTCGGGCCATTCTGGCTTCCAAGGAGCATTCTGGCAGTACATCGTCCAACACAAATTGGTTTGTTTTCTGTGGAAGTGCATGGTACTTTCAATATTCTCCTCCAACACTATAACTCAGATGCATTGATTCTTCTATGGTCTTCCTTATTCACTGTCCAACTTTCACATGCATATGAGGCTATTGAAAATACCACAGCTTGGGTCAGGTGCACCTTAGTCCTCAAACTGACATCTTTAATCTTAAACACTTTAAAGAGATCTTGTGCAGTGTATTTGCCTAACGCAGTAATAACAGTCGTTCAATTTCTCGACTGCTGCTTCCACGAGTGTTGATGGTTGATCGAGCAAAATGAAGTCTGACAACTTCAATCTTTCTCCATTTATTGGTCCAGTGGTGAGAATTTTTGTTGTCTTTACATTTAGATGCAATCCATACTAAATGCTGTGGTCTTTGATCCTAATCAGTAAGTATTTTAAGTCCTCTTGGCTTTCAGCAAGCAAGGTTGTATACTTGCTAATTGTAGGTTGTTAATGAGTATCCCTCCAAACCTGATGCCATGTTTTTCTTCATATAATTCAGTTTCTCAGATTTTTGCTCAACATATAGACTGAATAGGTATGGTGAAAGAATATAACCCTGACACACACTTTTCCTACTTTTAAAACATTTGGTGTTCCCTTGACATTTTATATTCAGTTGTTTTACCTCCTCATTTCTTCCATTTGATTTAGCATCTCTATGCTGGAGAGCAAATTTCAGAGCAAGTCACCACTAATCTGTCAGCTTGTTGTAATATGGTAGCTTGTGTGTTGCTGTGATTCTGGAAGCTATGCCATGAGTATTTTAAATACCAGCAGGGTCACTCACGGTGGGCAGGTTTCAGCTGAGCTTCTAGACAAAGACACACTAGGATAGGAAGAAGGAGAGACAGAGTACTTTTGAATATTTAGTCACTGAAAACCTTATGAAAAACAGTAGAACACTGTCAG
>NW_006408872.1:243325-246823 GCF_000296735.1 Chrysochloris asiatica | reverse complement strand
GTCATTAAGAAGACAAGAAAGATGGAAAAGACCAAAGTGGATGTTAGAAGAGATGGTTAAAGTAAAGGACTCCCAATGAAATGGATTGGCACAGTGGCAGCAGCAAGGAATTGAATGTAGTAAAGACTGTGAGGTTGGCACAAGACTGGGCAGTGTTTCATTCTATTGTGCATAGGGTCACTGTGAGTCAGTACCGACCCAATGGCACCTAACAACAACAACAGGTATTGGTCACAGTCATCTGACAGTTTGTCTACTGTGGTTGTTTGTGTGTTCCTGTGATGCTGGAAGCGATGCCACCAGTGTTTAAAATATCAGCAGGAGTAAAAAACAAGAGCACCCAGGAACATTTTAGTCTCTGACAAACTGCTTTTGTTAAGCCAGGTAAGCATAAAACTTTACACATAAGGGCTATTTAATTCAACTGTTTCTTCTAATATATCATGTCTGGCTTTCAACAACAAAAAATTACAAGGCATACTAAAACCCCCAAATAAATGAATAAACAAAACATAATCTAAAGAGACAGGGCAAGCAACATAAACAGACTCAGTCAAATATGGCATCGATTTTGGAATTATCATACTGAACTGAAAATAACTATGATTAATATTGTTTGTTGGCAAATTCATATCTGAGGCATTGGCAAAGAATATTGAATATACCATGGCCTATGGAAGGTATGATTAAAACAGTCTTTGAAGATATACAACTGCATGTTCCATAGAAGGGAGAGAGGATACAAAACTTCAATTCACTGGCTTTGGACACGTTAGCTAGAAAAGAACATCAGGATTGATAAAGTAGAGAGCTGAAAAACCCTTCAATGAGATAGAGTCACACAGAAGCCACAACAACGGATTCAAACACCACAACAATCATAAAGAGGACACAGGACTGGGCAACATTTTGTTATACCTGAGGCTGCCAAGATTCAGAGCCAACTTAATGGCATCTAACAGTAACAAGTATGATTAACATATCAAGGGTTACAAAGAAAGAAGGATATGAATTAAATTATACTTCTCTTCAGAAATCATGCAAACTAGAAGAGTTTGGTAAAACAGCTAGTGTTGAAGGAAATAAAACACCTATCTATAATTCTATATTCAATGAAAATATCCTACTGAAGTAAAAGACTTTCTCAGACAACCAAAATCTTAGGGAATGCATCACTTGTAACACATGTTAAAAGAGGTTTGTTAGGGAAAAAAAAAAGAAAATGATACAGGACAGAAACTCAGAGACCTACATTAAAAAAAGAACAGCACTAGAGAAAAAATAAGTGGAGGTAAGATAAATATTTTCTTTTTCTTATTCTGAATTCATCTGAAAACCAAAACCAAACCTACAGTTGTTGAGCTAACTCCAACTCATAGCGACTGTCCATGAGAGAACAGAGCTGCTCCACAGGGTTTCAGAGACTGTAAATCCTTATGGAGCAGACTGCCTCATCGGTCTCCTGTGCAGCAGCTGGTGGGTTTGAACTGCTGACCTCGAGTTTAGTAGCCTAATGTTTAACCTATGGTCCCACCAGGACTTCTTTAATAGATTACAGACTGTTCAACATAATGTGTCAGGAGACCACAAGTGATGAATGATATAAATAAGTGACATGAATGACAGCAATATAATAAGGAATGGGAAGGAGGAATTGAAAAGGTACGTGCACAACCTGTGAAGTGATATAGTGTTATTTGAAACTGGACTTAGATTAGTTGTAAATGTATATTGCAAACTCTGGAGTAACCACTACTTAAAAAAAAAAAAGAACTATATGCTTAAAGAGAAGTGAAAATGGAATCATATAAAAAGTTCAATGACACTGGAGAAGACAGAAAAAGAGGGGGAAAAAAAAAAAAGAACAGGGCAATAAATTAAAAAGCTATAAATATGGTAGGTATTAATCCAACCATATCAATAATCATTTTAAGTGCAAATGATTTAAATACACCAATTGAAATATAAATATTTTCAGTATGAATACTAATAAAATTCAACTGCATGTTGTCTAAGGAGCCCTGGCGGCATAGTGGACTAAGTGTTGGGCTGCTAACCACATGATAAGTGGATTGAACCCACCAGTTACTCTGCAGGAGAAATATGAGGCTGTCTGCTCTTACAAAGATTTAGTCTCAGAAATCCTGCAGAGCAGTTCTACTCTGTCTATAGAGTCACTATAAGCCAGAATTGACTCAGCAGCTTGTTTTAATTTTTTGGGGTGTGTGTGTGATAAAATGAATGAGTGCTGGCAGGATAGTAGCTTATGAGTTAGACTGCTAACTGCAAGGTCAGTAGTTTGAATCTGCCAGTTGCTCTGTTGGAGAAAGACAAGGCTTTCTTCTCCCATAAAGCTTTGCAGCCTCAAATCCTATATAGGGTCACTATGAGTCAGATCAGACTCCACAGCACACTACTACTAAGCATCAAAGTTATCTACTGGATACTCACTTTAAATATAAAGTTACAGATAAACAAAAAGTAAGGGGATAGAGAAAGATATACTAAGTTAACAACAATTACAAGAAAGCTGTAGTAGCTATATTAATTTCAGACAAACTAGCCTTCAGAGCAAGGAAAGTTACTAAGAATAAAAAGGGGCACACATAATTATGAATGGAGTACTGGTGTGGTGCTGTAGGATAAGCACTAGACTGCAAGATCGAGCTGAGTCCCAAAGTGGTGGTTCAAACCCACCAACTGCTCCTCAAAAACCCTGTACAGAGTCTCTATGAGTCAGAACCAACTTGATGGCACTTAACAACAATAATGATGAATAAGGAACACTGAAGAATTGATGCCTTTGAATTCTGGAGTTGATGAAGAATGTTGACTATATCACAGACTGCCAGAAGAATGAACAAATCTGTCTTGGAAGAAGTACAGCTAGAATGTTCCATAGCATTGAGGATGGTGCGGCTTTGTTTCATGTGTTTGTTGTACTTTGGGCATGTTATCAGGAGGGACTACTCCCTGGAGGTCAATATGCTTGGTAAAGAAGTGGGTCAGTGACAAAGAGGAAGACGATCAACGAGATAGATTGACACAGTGGCTGCAACAATGGGTTCAAACATAACAATGATGGTGAGGATGGCATAGGACTGGGCAGTGTTTCATCCATTCTGTTGTATATAGGGTCACTATGAGTCAGAAATAACTCGATGATACCTCACAAAAAGAAGTGAGAGTATTCAGTATGATAAGGTTACATACTACATTTCCAATTATGTGACCTTATGAAAAAGGTAATATTATAAAGACAATGAAAAGATCATTAGTTGCCGGAGTGGATCACAGGGCATTTTTATGGCAATGCAAATTTTCTGTATGATAATGTAATGATAAACACGTGACACTATAAAATGTTCAAAATCCATAAAATGTACAGGGGTGTTACAGTGGATTAAGCATTGAGTTGTGAACCACAGGATAGCAGTTCAAACCCATCAGCTGCTCTATGGGAAGAAAGAAGAGGCTATAACTTCTTATAAAGATTTA
>NW_006408872.1:205744-242380 GCF_000296735.1 Chrysochloris asiatica | reverse complement strand
CAGTATGGGTTATAGCTTAATGTAAAGAAAACAAAAATCCTTACTACCGGACCAATAAATAACATCATGATAAATGGAGAAAATACTGAAGTTGCCAAAGACTTCATCTTGTCTGGATCCACTATTAACGCTCATGGAAACAGCAGTCAAGAAATCAAACAACATAGTGCATTAGGCAAATCTGCTGTACAAGACCTCTTTCAAGTGTTCTAGAGTAAGGATGCCAATTCTAGGACTAAGGTGCGCCTGACTCAAGCCATGGTATTTTCAATAGCTTCATATGCATATGAAAGTTGCACAGTGAGTAAGGAAGATGATAGAATAATTGACACATTTGATTTACAGTGTTGGAGAAGAATTTAAAAGTAACATGGATGCAGAAGAACAAACAAATTTGTGTGGAAGAAGTTCTGCCAGAATTCTTAGAAGTCAGAATGGTGAGATTTCATCTCTCATACTTTAGAGTTTATTGTTAGGATGGATCAGTCCCTGGAGAAGGACATCATGCTAGGTAAAGTGAAGGGTCAATGCAAAGAGGAAGACTCCCAGAGAGATATATTGGTACAGTGGCAGCACAACACAGAGTGCTCAAGCTTAATGATGATTGTTAGGATGGTGCAGCACCAGGCAGTGTTTTGTTCTGTTGTGCATAAGGTCCCTAGGAGTTTGAAATAACTCCAGGGACTTTAACAACAACAGTTCACCATTTGTAACAAATGCACTATCTAAATGTAAGATGTTAATACATAAGAAAAGAAATGGTGTGCAAGGGGTGGGAGAGGAGTAGATGTCAACTTTCTACACTTTTTGTGCAATTTTTCTGTAAATCTCAAATGACTCCAAAAAATAAATCACCTATAAAAATTTGAAAACAGAGGCCAATAATATAATACATATTCATAAGTATTTACCTCAATGAATTTTCACAAAATAAATACATCCATGCTCCTATGACTCAGGTCAAAAAAGATGACCACTATAGTGATTTAATCTGTATTCACATTTCCTCTTCTATGGAATGCTTGGGTCTTTTGCTCAATTTTTTATTGCGTTGCTGTTTGCTAATTCATAAGAATGTCACATAGTAATTTCACATAGTAATCCTATATTGTCCATCCATTATATTTGCTGAAGAGTTTTTTTTCAGTTTGTGACTTGTCATTTTACTTCTCTTTATGGTGTCTTAAGATAAATAAAAAATTTTATGTTGTCAAATTCATCAATATTTTTCTTCATAGCTTTTGTATTTTATGTTTTGTTTAAGCAATCTTTCCCTAACATGAGAACATGCAGATACTACATTTTATTGAGAAAGTATTCAAGTTTTCTCTCTTATGTTGGCATCTTCTATATAAAGTTGATTATTTTGTTATGTCATTAATATCAATACCCCATGTGGATGATCCATGGTCCTCACATCATTTGTGATTTGTCTATTCTTTTCCCTTTGGTCTGCAGTGATAACTCTGACATATGCTCTAGTAGCGTACTGGTTAGGAATCGGGCTGCGAACTGCAAGGTCAGCAGTTAGAAACTACCAGCTATTCCATGGGTGAAAGATGAGGCTTTCTTCTCCTGTAAAGATTTACAGCCTCGGAAACCCTGTACAGGGTCACTATGAGTTGGAACTGACTCCACAGCACATAACTACCACCACCACACCTAAGCCATAATTTTGCTCCTGCAGAGATTTGTAGTCTTGGAAATCCTGTATGAGGTCGCTCCAGGTCAGAACCAACTAGATGGCACTTAACAACAACATAATAAGTGTCCATATGCAGTAGGGAGGATGCCTAGTGTGGCACTGTAGGATCAGCACTGGAGTGTGAACCACACTTTGACAGTTCAAACCCACCAGCTGTTCCCCAGAAACCCTATACAGGGTCGCTATGAGTCAGAACCCACTTGATGGCACTTAAAGCAACATGAATTAGGGCAAGTATCCTTAATATGTATTCTTTTCCACAGAAATTTATAAACAGTATGTCAAATTCCTCAAAAACCCTTGTTGAGATTTGATTAGAATTGTATTACATCTGTGTATCAATTTGGTAAGTATATACAGGTCAAGTGGGTATTATCTGCAAGTGTGGGTGTTCTTGTGCATATGCCCTCTCTTGGTGACCCTGTGTGTAGCACTGTGTTTCACCAAGTTTTTAATGGCTGATTTTTCAGAAGTAGGTCACCAGGCCTTTCTTCTGAGGTGTCTCTGGATGGGCTCAAAACTTCCAACCTTGTGATTAGCTGTAGTGTATTCAGCACTTGCACAACTTAAGGACTCTTTGATCACAATTACCATCCATACATTTATATTCATTTCTGCCATATTATTTTGTATTTTTAAATTGCCCTAAAGTGTCTCTTCCCCTTACTTTTCTTCTTTTAGATTAAGAATTCTTCTCCTTCATTCATTTTCTCCTCTGCACTTTTATTGGGGTTATTTACTGGACTTCTGTTAATGCCAACTTGAAATTACAACACACATACTTGAAAGTCTAAATTCAGCACTGTGGGTTAATGTGCTGGATTGCAAAGTTGGTTTGAACCACAAGGTCGGTGGTTCAAGCTCATCAGCCACTCCTTGGTAACTCTATGCAGGGTTTCTTTGGTTCAGAACTGACTCGATGGCACTAACAACAATAACCTCTTCCTGAAAAATCCAATGATCTGTAGAATGTTTTATTTCCCCTCAGCCATGTCCTAATCTTTGGTATGATGTTTCATCCATTTACTTCACTTTGGTAGCGTAGTGGTTACGAATCAGGCTGCGAGCCACAAGGTCAGCAGTATGAAACTGCCAGCTGTTCCGTGGGAGAAAGATAAGACTTTCTGCTTCCGTAAAGATTTACAGACTTGGAAACCCTGTATAGGGTCGCTATGAGTTGGAACCGACTCCACGACACATAACAACAACAACAACATATTCATTCTACAAATTAGAATTGACACTAGTTTTACAGTTAAAGTTTGCTTTCATTTACCCAAATATTTACCTTGTTCTTTGCTCACCATTCCATTTTTATTTCTAGACTTCTAAGATCAATGTCGTTCTTCTTGAAGGCATACTTCAGTAGCTCCTTTACTGTGAGTCTGTTGGCCAAGGCCTCAGTTTTTGATAGTTGAAAATATCTGTGCTTAGATTCTTGAGAGATCTTCTTAAGACAGAATTTTAGTTGACAATTATTTTTATTGTATTATGCTACTGGTAGCTTGTGGCTTCCACTGTTGTTAAGAAATTGATTCATTTTCTGTTGTTTCTTTGTATTATTCTTTTTCCCTCTGACTGCTTTTTACATAGGTGTTATGTAGTTTTACTTGGATATGAGTAAGATGGATTTCTTTGGATTTATTCCACTTAATATTGGTTGTGATTCCTGAATGTGAGCATTGGATTCTCTTATTAATTAAAAAATAATTCTTAGTACTTACTTCTAAGAATTTTCCCTTGCCCCATTCTATTAAGTACTCTTTAGATTCCAGTTGGATATATGTTCTTCCTCCTTACTCAATCCTCCTTTCTCAAACTTTAACAGTGTTCTATGTTTCTGAGACATTAACGAACAAACAAGTCATTGGAGGGTCACTCAGTGCAGATCTTCATCAACTTATCCTCCCCCTGACTTCTTTTACTTTTACTCTGGGAAACATGTGCCCACAGTTTCTCACTACCACCTATTCGCTAAAGAACAAACTTCATAGCAGTCTGTCTTCCAGTGTTAAATTTCTCTGCTGCAACCCAAGGACCTGGGTATGCATGCCAGTTTAACCATTCACTGACTGGGCAGGCTAACCTTCAGGCTCCCATTGCTTCATGAGCAGAATTGGAATGATGGCTCAGATATCTACTTCTAAGGCTCAGTGTAGGGTTCAGGTAAGGTAGGATGGATGACAAGCTCTTTGTCAACTGTAGCATGTTGTTGTCTTTATATTTCTATTTGTTTTTAGCATACTCTTTAAATGATGGGATGCTAAATAAGGCAGTGATTTGAAAATAGTGAAGCTAGAAATAAAGATTCACACATATCACGATACTTTGAAGCTCATCAATTTCTTCCAGAAGAACACAATTCCATCACAGTGTGTGTGCATGCTGTCGTCACAGTGACAGAATCCTTGGGTGAGAGGTCAAGTGGCCTCATGATGTGTCCATCTAGGCTATTATAGCTTTCTGTGCCTGCTCTTGAGTCCAGTGTGTTCTGTGTCGTTTCTTCTTTTCTTTGAAACTGTGCTTACCCTGGTATCTGGCAGGACATGCCAAGGACATGGAGATCATTTTCAAGACTGAAGAAGAGCAGCACTGAGTCAGTGAGACTGGGGACAGAATGGAGCTATCCTTGAGCACTGGGCTGGTCAGATCAGTGACAAACTGGTGACCCAGCAATACCAATTTTAGCACCAAAAGTTCTCTCCACCACCCAGCAATGCATGTGCCTCTTCAGCAGGTCTGCATCTTAAAAGGACTGTAAAATTCTATGGGTGTTAGGTGAGACAATGCCAACGGCATGCTGAGAGCGTGGAGGGCCTGGGCAAAGGGAGGTATGTCACTGATAATTCCGAAATCATTGCAAATGAGAAAGTGCTCCTTAAAACAGGACACAGAAATTTTTTTTTTTTTTTTTAGTTCTAGATAAAGAAATAATTTAGAGAGTATGTTTTATTTTAGTCCTTGTGTCTAATTTATGTGTCACGCAACCTGGTAAAAGATGAAGCTGTTAAAAGAAGATGATAGTATATATGTGCCAGCCTTTTCAGTTGAGATATTTAAATTGGATGCTCAATTATATAATAAATTCATGTTATCCAAAATTTCCTGTAAATATCATATTTGTGTTTGAAAAATCTAAAATGTTTATGAGTCCTGTTAAATACTAAACTTGGATAAAAATTGTCTACACAGCCATTACCACCTATGTCACTAAGCAAACATTTACTGTTCTTTAAAATGGAACAGTAATTATCTCAGTGGTTATCCAAGTCTTCAATTTCATATGCCTGCAAAAAAAAGCATCTTTGAAATTTCCACTATTCACTCAATCCATGATATTGATATAGAAAATAGAATTCCATGCACAGTAAGTCATTCTCTGTATAATCAATTACCAAATTTTTCAAATCCCTTACCATAGGCAATGAAGCAATCAGAAAAGCCAATTGTAAAATGTGCTTAAACTAATTTGAAACAAGCATCTGTGAAACTACCCATTTATGTAAGACATAATGGGAAAGAGCCAAATAACTGACAAAAAGTTAATCAATTATATCAATTAAAATGTCTCAATCAGAAGTTTCACTCTGATTGATACACACATACCTGCACCTTTGGAAATGTCAAACAAGATACATTTACAATTCAAATGTCTCCAACCTTAAGAAGTGTTAATGAGAACTCTATACTCTGGCATAGAAAACTTGTGGAACAATTATTTATCAGATGGTCACAGGTCACAGCAGGTCTTAGAATGTGACCTTAAAACTATTCTCTGTGGAACAGGAACATGCACTTTAATCCAGCCTGACAAAATGTCCTTCACTAGAGGCACCAGAACTACTTACTGCATTTTCTTGGAGTTCTCTAGAGTTTTAAAAATCCAAATAACCAGGCCTTCATATCTACCTTTGGACACACGTATCCACTTTTTAAAATGTCTAATACCCTTGCATGCAGCACTAAATTTTGATTGTGCTCTTCTCTCAACTTGATTATCATTACTCAGAACCTTCTGTTTGAGCCAGCAAACCTACCCATGCACAGTACTTCCCTTATACTCCTATGCACACATCTGTATACACGTATACACATACACATGATCACATAAACCACATATTCATATGTGTGCATACATGCAACACACACACACACACACTCATATATGTTGTGCACCCACTCAAATACAGACACGCACACTTGCTCACACCCAAGCATACACACATCCACACAAGCACACATGTGCACACACACAAACACATGCACATGTGTTCTGCACAGGTATTTCTGTTGATGCTTCTCTCTTGAGTCTGTTACAATTGGACTGTCAGGTGGAACAAAGGGGGAAAGGGCACTAGTGCAGGCACATAACCTTTCGGGAATCAAAAGGTTTCCAATATGTTTCCTCTGTTACCCTGAATTATGGGGCTTGGTCCTTGACTCCTGTTATAGCAGTCTTACAGATTTCCACAACTCTTATTTCCAAGGGTAATGCTGGACCCAGATGGGTTCACAGCTAACCCTTTCCAAACCCTCCCCGAGAACAGGTTGTGGGGAAAGGTGTCAATAATTGAGCCATATTTCCACACATGACTTGAGAAGGGAAAGTAGAGGGGACTTGAGGAAGGGACAGAGGGAGGTTGTGGTACCAAGACAGCAGTGAAAGCTAGGGAGCTTGTGGGTTCTAAGGATACTCTCAAGGCTTAGATTGGCAGAAAAGTGACTGGAGTGAACCATGGACAAAACTGGACCATAACCAACTAGCCTCCTGAATGTGACCAGGTGTGTCCTCTCCTCCCTGGCCACAGTGGTTGTGTCTATCTAGCACTGTCAATGACATTAGGCCCATTAAAGTCTTAATAACAGATTTCCTTCAGGAGGAAGATAGCAGGTATGAAGTGAGCTATGTCCTCCGAGTAAGGCCTGGTAGACAGTCTATGTGAAGGGCCTAAAGAATGAGAGATCCTGAGTTAGAGTATGGCAGGAATCATTCACAGTGGAAGCACAGGAGCCATTATAGACAATCTTGGGGAAAGCCTTCTAGGGTAGGGAAGAAGGGAACTCACATCCATTTATTCTCTATGATTTGATTTGTATATGTGC
The DNA here is from genome assembly GCF_000296735.1 of Chrysochloris asiatica. NCBI lineage: Eukaryota > Metazoa > Chordata > Mammalia > Afrosoricida > Chrysochloridae > Chrysochloris > Chrysochloris asiatica. The sequence continues at coordinate 235,572 of NW_006408872.1, read as the reverse complement.
TGTTTGTGATCATTTTCAAAAAGGGAAAACCATTAGTACTTATTTTCTACTCAACAAAAGCTTTCCTGCAATAATACTGAATTGAATCTACATATTTCAAATATGTGTTTAGTGTTAATTTCTTAAAAATACCTCTCCTGATCTCTTAATCAGATGACTGTCTCCTAACCTGACCCTGGGCACTTACATGAACACATACATTGTTTTATGAGGAGTAGCTGCTAAGCTGGGCAAATACTCAAAATGGCTTAGTGAAGAAAAGGCTTCCAAAATTCATTTCAGGTTTGCTCCCTCTGCCTGCTGAAAGCTGCATAGAAACAGATACCCACTGTCACCTCTCTTCCTCTGGTAGAAGCAACAGGGCCTTTTTTCTCTCTTCTTTTCCTTGTTTCCTCTCTTCTCTTTAGCTCCCTCCCTTTTTTTCTAGCACCAATTATATAGACCCCATTAATTAATATATTTAATATTTTTTCAAGGAAAGTCCCTCTGTTCGCTGGTTGCTGCCCTTATCTCTTGGCTCTGGAAGGATCCGAGCCCCCACTGCTATGGTGCACTGTTACCTTGTCCCCAGCCTGTCTCCTTGACCCTGGGATCTCTCCATCACCCTGGGCTACCCTCTTGACCTCATCCTGCCCATCTGCTTGACCCCAGGCTGCCTCTTTGATCCTGTTCTGTCCCCTTGACCTCAGGCTAACCATTTAACCTTGAGGCACAACACCAAGGTGCATGTTTCTGTCCCTGCTGAGGGTGGGCAGAGGTATACTGGGATTTCTCTCCATAACGTTTATTTTAGGACATTCCACTGTTCAGCACTAATATTATATTTGGATTGTCATTCAACATGACAACCCAGCCTAGGTAGCCCTTCAGCAGCAACGCATGGGCCTACATGTCCATGGAGCATTTAGTGACTCTGAAGTGAAAGAGAAAGCCAGCTCCCTGGACTTCACCAACTGGGTCTCCACACCAGCATGGGTCTTGACTTTCAACTTAGGCTCTGAAAGGGGGAGAAGTCTGGCAATGCCAGGATTCAAATTCCCTTTCCAACATACTTTAGGGGCTTGTTTGACAACAGACTTCACTTGTTGGGTCTGCTTAAAGAACCACTAGAGGCCAGCCCACCAAGAAAACTGGATTAAGCCACTCCAGCCATGGCTCTGGTGTGCAGCCGGATGGATGGGGTGCGGGGAGATGTATGGACACTGTCTGAGCATTAGCAACAGGTGCGTGCAGGAAACCCTGGACTGAGCAGACAACAGACAATTTACATCAGGCCAAGTCCTCACCATGAGTACAGTTAGTGTTAAGAGGTTAAAAGGTTATTTGAGGTCAATTGGAGACAACATAGTCAGGAACATTTAGAAATGTATTAATATCATTGTGTAATATTAATATCAGTAGTTACTAACAGCAGCATGCAGGGGTAAATGAAAACAAGAAAGAAAAGGTGTGAGGGAGGCAGAGGGAACACTCACATCTGGATGTGGGATGGCATACTGTCCCTGGATGGTGTAGGCCTGGAAAAGAGAGACACTGTTAGCTTGTCAAGTTGGATCAAGAATCCCCGACGGTGCTCCTACAACAACCTTTCCACACAGGGCCTCCAGGTTGGAGCTTTCTTTCCTGATGTACATTTCTGTCATATGTCCCCAATTTATAGGACAGATGCAGACCCTCCTAGTACTGGAGGGGCAGGAATTTCAGGGGGAGGAAATAAGTGTTTTGAGTCAAGAACCTTAGTGACTTGCAGTCACAGTCAGGCAGGCAGGCCCCTAGAGACCACACCCTAGTTCTTAGCATGGTGGGAAACTGAGGCTGGCTGAATCATTTGGGTGGGAGGTAAATAATTGCCCTTGAATATTTCTCCAATTCTCCCTACTTTTCCTAAAAGAAAAAAAATGTATATTAGAACAATGAGTTTGACCCTCCAGTTAAGGTGTTTACTAATTATTAACCCTGCGAAAATTTAACCAAGGACCAGAGTAAATATAGGAAACGTTTCTGAATGAAAGCTAAATAAGACGATAAAGCTTAAAGTGGTGACCAAAAATTTTGCAAAAGGTTCCAAACCAGTCTCATGATGATCAGTTCATCTTTGATACCAAGTCTCAGCTGGGGCCCTTTAGACTTGCACACTTTGCCCTGACAGACACAGGGAGGGTCCTAACAGGCACTGGAAGCCAGGTTCTGCTTTCCATTTCCCTCACCTTCAAGAACAGTGACTGGGACAATCCACACTCGGCCACCCCTGCAGTCTCCTCTGCCCCTACTTGCTCTGAAGACCAACATGACTGAGAGAGGTACTGTCTAGTCAGGACCTATTCCAGCCATTCCCCTGGTTATAGGTCAGGAGATTTAGAAGGTAAATAAAACAACAAACAGAACAAGACCACATGAAGTGAAGGGAGAGTGCAGACCAAAGACACACTGCCAGAATCTTGGGGGATTCTGAGACACTGCGTGGCAGGCTGGGGACCAGGGCCCACAAGGGCTTGCAGGGTGGGCCCCTGCCATTCTCCTACGGACATGATGGTATGCCCTACACCTGTGTCCAAATGTGGGCAGCACTGTGCACCTATGGTGGAAACTCCTTCTAAAAAGAAGGGTGGTTCTCCAAGGTCCTGCCAGATCCCAGGTTCTGAATATGCTAAGCATTTTCCTGGGGGTTAAGGCCAATCAAACACCTGGTGGGGGTGGTGCAGGGAGTAAAAAAATCTTATCAGATGCTGAAGGTGTCCTAGTGATTAACAATGTAACCTCACTGTTTGCACTCTTTCTTTTGACGCTGTTGGCAGGGTTTGTGCTGTTGCACTTGGGAAACTGCTCCAGTGAGCATATAGTCAGCCTGGGACCCATCCTTTCCCCTCAGAGCCAAGTAATGCTTGACCTGCCTTGTCCCCAGGAGGCTCAGCCTGAGTGTCTGAGGTGCTCATTTATGACAGGCTTACTCTCCATTCTGACCCATTTTAATGTCCTTGACTTACTGTCTTTTCATTTTATTTTAGTCTAACACTGCTGTGCCCCTTGGCAGATGCTGTCTAAACAATCCCTCTGATATCTGTGTGGGGTGCTGGGATAGGATCTGCTTTAAACTGCCTCTCATGATTTATACCTTGAGCAGGGAGATGTCTGGGATACTCCACCTCTCAGCTAAAAGACTCAAGGAGCCCCAGTCCTGTAGCGCCCTTCTTTCCAGGGACAGTGATGTGGATTCTTGAGTTGGGGACATATCTGATTCCTTAACACATATAATTCACAGAAATGCTCTCATTTTGCACCTCTGCAAGTTTTAGATTGCCATGAATACTGCATTGAGTTTGGGGCCAGTTCTTTAGAATGGCCTTCAAGCTGCCTCTCTGTGCTGGGTTCTAGTCCTGTATCATTTACTGTCCAGTTATTCCCTGTGCAGAGGTGCTCCTGGGCACTTGGCTCTCCCTCCTGCATGTACTCCTCTGTACACATGCTGGTTTCAATGAGACATTGTACAGGTGCAGCATGCATGACTTCAAGATGCCTCACATTTTAGGGGCAAACTTGTGGAACAAAAGCCCCATCATGATGGTGCCCAGATGTCTACTGGTGACCTCAGCCCCCTTTACTTGCAGAAGTTGGCATCTGTTTCACAACTGAAGGAAGGAAGCTGGGAGTGGGACACCTACTGTGACCCCATCCTTGCATGTGAAGCTGTGGCACTCCGCAGTGTATGGCTTCACAGACTGTCTACATTGTGTCTGTATAAATGCATCTTTTCTTTCAACAAAATCCGAAGTTCCACAATGTGATATCTTCATGGATCTGCCTAGATACTAAGGTTGAATCCACACAGGTATCTAAGTAGGGATTTAGGGAAAGCCCCAGAGAGGGAGTTTGGAAAGGGACTTCTCATAATCCAGGGCCAGTGGTTCCACTATGGCTCTGAGTTGGGGACATGTCCAGTGCCCCTTTGTCAACTGGCTAAGGTGGAGGAGGTACAGCCCCATGGGCCGTTGGTTGTGGGTGTCTGGGTGACTCCTTCCTCACTGGGCCTCACTCCTCCCCTGTAAAACAGGGACAGTCTTAAGGGTAATGTGAGAGTAACATGGTTTATGATGGCTCTTTACAGTAAGTGGTATAGCAGTTCTGAGACTCAGATCATGAGGAACTAGGGTTGTGAGATATGCTGTGCCCATGAGAAGGTCACATGGTGCTAGGGCAGGGAAGGCAGCAGATGGGTCCAGAAGACACATGTGCTGTGGGGGTCTGTGCCTTGCCTTACATGTGGTGAATGAAGTTGATAATTACAGTATTCCTGTCCTTTCATACAATGTGTAAATAATACATCTGATAAGATTCCTTTACATGGCATAGGAAAATGTGGAAGACACTGAATTCAGTTACTTCTGTCTTTTAAAGTTATAAAATGACACCCTATTCTCTCCGCTTCCCTGGGTCACTCTGGGTACATCTCTGTCCTAACTCTCCCTTGAATAAAGACTCGGTCACTGAGGTAGACGCAGAGCTCTTCGATGGTAATTGCATGAGCAGATGTTTTCAAAGTCCCTCTGATGTGTCCAGAGCCTGTGGTAAAGCCACAAGACCTACTTGACACTGCCCACCACCAGCATTGTCTGGGGCTGGCTGTAGTTCACTTTGCAAAAGAGCCCAAGATAGGAGCTTAATGCTGGGAAAAGAGGACCCAGCTTCCTGTGCTGGCTCACTTCATAGACATTCTAATTTCCTCCTGTGGCCACACATATAAAATGTTTGTCGTTCCTGGCCTTTCCAGTCCACATCTGACTTCTGGTCTCCACCCAACCTGTGAAGAGCTCTGTGCCCCACCATGACGAGACATGCACGTGCGAAGGCAAGAAAACCTGAGTGCACTAACGGGCAGCGGCTGGTGCTGCAGTAAAAGGCTGAGGTTGGCCGTGGAGGCCGCGAGCGGGTCGGCTCTTACCTGACCACCTGCAAAAATGACAGGGGTGGAGGCGGGCTTTGGGCGGTAGGGGATGGTGGCACCTTTCGGTGGGGACTAGGAGAAGGGACAGGAGAGGGAGAGAGAGCATTAGAGCCACTTGGCAACACAGTATGGAGGCCCCTTCCCATGCCCACCCAAGCTATGCCTGGGTTTCACCTCCTACCCACCCATCCCTCATATCCTTAGATCCTGAGAGGGCACTGCTGTGCCATAGATGTGCTGGACGGGAAACAGTCCTGGGGTGGTGCTCCGAGGAGGACACGGCCCTAGTTGGTGTAATGCAGGAGGGTCACCTGTCTGAGCATCAGGTTCCTCACCACCAGACCTCCTGCTCACATGACCATCTGCCTAGCGCCTTGTGGGTTCCTAAGGGCTTATGCCTGCAGAGTGATGCCGTGTGCTAGTCCCCACCATGGTGAGAAAAGGAGGGTCTTCCCTATCTGCACTGCTGGGTGAGGGTACCTTCCTCCTGGGCAGAATCTGAAATCTATCAGAAAGCGTCACTTTCTGTCATAGACTGGGTCTGTGGTGCTTGCTCGCCACTGTAGATACCCAGGAATGGTAAAATTCTCTCTCTAAGCCTCTGTATAAAGCTGAACTCTGTGTACAACCTACCATGGGCACTTTATGCCAACGTCCTAAAGGACTTGGAATGATCTAGGGAGGTGGCTCAGCAATGTTGAATTTCATGGTGGAACAAAAAGGAGTCAATTTTTAGCAGTATCTAGATTCCAACTGAAGTATTCTACAGCCATGATGAGGTATAATTATTCTGTAGCCAAAAGTATAGGGTTCTTATCTTTGGATGAGTAATAGTCTAAAGTGCTAAAATTCTAGAAAATCTGATTCAGATAACTCATCATGACACTGCCTTCTCCTTGTTGGCTCTGACTCAGGGCAACACAATGTACAACAGAACAAAACGCTACCTAGTCCTGCATCATCTTTTGCAGCATCCTCACCAGGATCATTGGTCTGCTTGAGTCCGTTGTTGTGGCCACTAGGTATTGTGAATGCCTTCCAATCTAGGGGTTCATTGTCCAGCACTGTATTAAACAATGCTCTGCTGTGATCCACAGAGTTTTCATGGCTAATTTTCAGAAGTACACCACTAGGTCTCTCTCCCTAGTCTGTCTTTGCCTGGAAGCTCTGCTGAAGCCTGTCCAGCATGGATGACCATACTATATAAAAGAGCTGACAGCATGACAGCATCATGAAAGCACAGAGTATGTCAAATGGACAAATAGGTAGTAGTCGTTCTTCTGGGTCAGCAGTAAATGCCTTCATTGTCCCAGCTGACCTTCTTCTATGGGTACAAAGGCCATGTCTTGGTTCTGGAAGAGCGAAGCAGAGAGCCCTGAGTCTGGTGGCACCCTAGCAACAATTAGAGCCTTTTATGTGGAAACTGTTGGCAGAGACAGGCAGAATGGCAGAAACAGTACAGCCACGGGTGTCAGCTACAGGAAGCCTGTTCCTGCGGGAGTTCTGGATGCCACCAACACTGAGAGCAACTGCTTGAACTTGGGCATGTCAGGCAATCTTGGGCAGGCTGGCTTATCTTGGCTATGCTGGATGACCTTGCTGTAAAATGGGGAAAGGTTGCTGGGAGGATGCCATGGCATTTGTAGGATTATGACCCATACCTTCAAAAAGGTATGTACAAACTGAGGCATATTATTATTTCATAGACTGGACCCTAGACTTTTTTTTAGAAGTTTTCTCAAGGTTCTTGCCCTGGTCTCTTACTGGGAACAAACTTTTTATAAGTTCAAGGGTATCTGAAGCACACCCCATGACCAAGCCCTAAATCCTTTGATCAAAAAGAAAGTCTTAACAGCATCTCTTATTTTAATCCCCAGTCACTCTCTATTTAAAATAGGCCTATTATTTCTAGGTGGAGTCATCTTCCATGGTCAGATTAAGTGCACCCTTTTAGACACAGGCAAGAAGACCCTAGTCTCAGCTCTGGTAATTATTCTTTATACTGGACTATGTGCTGGCATTTGAGTCCACATAACGTTTTTATGTTCCTCATCTTACTTAAACCCCATGGTGATCAGAACACAGCTGTTCCACCCATGGCCTGTGGACACTCTGGCAGCCTCCCACCACTGCAGAAGTCAGAAGTACTTATGTGGTGCTGAGTTGGGCCACAGCATTGCATGGGGGCCCCTGACAAAACACTGTACCTTGTTTTGAGGAGTGGGGACTTCCTCTGAATAGAGAAATAGGAGATGCGGTCTATCTGTGCAATGCCAGCAAGAGATTAATTGCCATTCCCATGTATCTTCTCCATGTAATAACTGTGCATATGTCCTACCCAGGGGCCTTGGTCACAGTCTCAGGAAACCATGCCCTGAGACAGTCCTCCAGGCCCAGTGAGTGTGGGAGGCTGCACAGAGTCATGAGAAGTGCAACACAGCTGGTCCTTTTGTCACCCATAAGCAGTTTGTTGGAAAATTTCAAACAAGAATATATAAAAAAAACCCAAACCCCCCCCCTTTTTTTGTTTTTTTTTAATGTTTTAGGAAAACAAAAATGTCAGATTTTTTAAAGTTAAATATGAGACTTTGGCACTAAGCCAAGAATCCCTAACTCTCCTTGATGAGGCTCCAATTCACATGGAAACAGAAGTGCTGTCTGCAATTCTTTCCACCTTGGAAGCCAAGTTGACCCCCCTGGTCATTGTAGGCAGTGAGGTTAGACCTCCTAGTACCAGGATGAGCACTCTCTAGCATGAGACCACCCTTTAAGCAAAGGAAGCATTAGGACTGTTGTTCTAGAAAAGTTGGATTGTCCTTCCTGAGTGGGCAGGAAGGCACAGGGAGGAATGTGGGAGCCTCCAGCTAAGCTGTTGGGGCCTTTAGTCTGAGGCAGGTTTGTTCGGTTTTAACTTAAGAAAAGACCAGAAACTCCATTAATACCTGTGAAATTTAAATTCCAGGGTTTTCACCCCCAGTATTTCAAGAAAAGCTTTTTTCATTTTCAGCCATTGTATTTTTCTACTTGTCTCTTTGTTTTAATTCCTTTATTTATGCCCCTTTACCTCTAATTTGGGCATTTCATATGCTTTTCCTAATTTTGCCCTTAGTGCCTCATAACTGTTTTGACTTCACCGTCTGCAGACTCCTGTGACTAGAAAAAGCTTCTAGCCTTTGCATTCCTCATCCAAAAAGCAACTTCCTAGCCACTCAGAATGCAAGTCAAAGCTCTCCTACCCTGCAGGCAATCCCTATTCCTGATCCCCATCTAATTCCTATTCCTATGACCTCCGCACAGGACTGCTTCCCCTACCAATTTCTCCCAGGGTGATGGTTACTGACCCTTTCCTGAAGTCCCTCAAGGAGGGCAAAACAGCTTTTTCTTCTGTTTCAAGAGCGAGGAAAAGGCTTACTCTTTCCTACACATTCCCTCAGATGCCCCATGGGTGACCCTAGCTACCCACACATGACTATTCAGGCACCTGTGCTCAGAACAGCTCCCAGAGGGGTGCACTGGAAGTCCAAAACCTGTGGGGCCAGTCACCACAAGGTGAAGCCATAGACTCTAGGGATAATGGGTGGGCCTCTGCAGAGAACAAGGGAGGCCACCCTGGGTGGGTTGCACCCTGCAGTGACAGTGTACCTCCAGCATCACCACACAGATCTGCTTGACGCACTGGATGATGGCATCGGGCGTCCCTGAGATAGTCACTGCCCTCTCGGTGGAGTTGGGCAGCATGTCCCCCGCAACCTGCACCTGAGCACCTGTGGACTGGAAAAAGGCAGGCATGGGGGGAGAGACAGAAGAAGTGAGAGAGACAGACAGAGAGTGCTCAAGCAGGGATGTTTCTTGAACGTGTGTGTGTGTGTGTGTGTGTGTGTGTGTGTGTGTGTGTGTACAAGGCTGGGCCATGGCTGTGGGGTAACTTAAGCCCCTTCCCTGACCACACTCCTTCCTTCTTCTTGCCTGAAAATGCTAGGCTGTCTTTCCCAAAGGAACTAAGATCAGGACAACTGCAGTCCTTCTGTAACAATTAAGACTTCTCCTGAGATAACATGGATGTGTGACTGTAAAATCCAAACTGGATGGGGCTCCATGCAGCTGGGACCTGGAGAGCAGCTGAATATTCCCTCAAGAGTCAGACCTGACAGCCTCAGAAGAGAGCGCCAAAGCCCAAGAGCAGCAGGGAGCATGAACCCTGGGTCTATGGACTCTGAGTGCACTACCTAACCCTCCAGCTCCCTGTCACAATACCTGTCCTGGGAGGTCCCGCCCCCTACCTCAATGGATACATCTTTCACAGGTCCCAGGTACACTCTTCTTCCACTGAGCCTATAGCCTGCTGCTAACATGGGAGTCTATGCACTTCTCAGGTTTCTCCATGTTTCAACCTCTGTGTTCAGACTGTCCCTATGCTGTACCCTTCAGCAGCTGCAACAAAGCCCGGGTGCTGATGTGTGAGGATAGTACAGAGATGCTGTGATGAAAGCTGCTGTGTCCCCCAGGGACAATGTGTGCTCCAGGACCAGGATGAGGTTCCTTACCTCTCTGATCTCCTTGATCTTGGAACCACCTTTACCAATGAGAGAGCCGCACTGGCTGGCAGGGACCACCAGTCTCAGTGTTACTGGGGGCTTGCTGGTGGCAGGGCTGTTGCTCATGGAGTTGATGATGTCCTGGGGAGACAGACACATACATACAGGCAAGTCAGATCTCATGCAAACACCAAATGCAGGTGCAAGTTCACAAAGACACATTCTTTCCTGTGCCACAAGTGCCTCTCAACTGTAAGTACTCAAAGCAGCAGAGTACCTGCAGCTCCTCCCAAAGCCCAGTTGTTAATGAGCACCTGATTTTGAGTCCAACAGGGTCCTGCTTTCCATATACAGAATCCTGGGGTGGCGCTGTGGGTTAATGCACTGCACTGCAAAGACGGTTTGAACTGCAAGGTTGATGGTTTAAGCTTACCAGTCACTCCTTGAAAACCCTATACAGGGTTACTATGGGTTGGAACTGACTTGACAGCACAAAACAACAATATAGTCAGTGGGGAACAGTGCAATGTCGCCCATGTTCTTGGACAGAGGCAACTCCCTGTGACAGGTAACATGTACAGAGAAGGGTATGGGGAAAGTCAGGCTTAAGAGGGACAAGGAGGTGCTGGTCAACAGGTTAGATGGGCATGGTGGGGAAGGGTGTTGCCCAGGATCCTGAGCAATGAGCTAGGCTCTCCAGCACTTGAGTCAAAGTGGGTTGGTGGGCCTGGAGGGAGACTCAGATGGGTTTGGGGTCTGACATATGCTTACAAACTGGTGAGCCCCTTGGAGGGAAGAGTAACACATTTGAGTATGAAGGGTGATTTAAGGAAAGAGGAAGCTGCAGTCCACACATAGGGCCATGTCATCTCTGGGTTGTGTAGGGCATAGGATATGGGGAATGTCACTGACCTAGAAATGTGGCTGTGGGGCAGCATGGAAGAAGAGAGATAGGAAATGAGAGAGATCAACAGTGTCCAAACAGGGAAGTTTCTGGGCCCTACAATAGTGGGCTGAGACACAGTAACTGGGCAGGAGGCCATGTGATCCTGGCTATCAGACTCAGCAGACAGAGTGTAGGGACTTATGGGTGTGGTGTCCCTGAGACTATCAGCCTGGTGTGCCCTGTACAGAACCACACTCGCAGTGCACATATGTAAAAAGGCACTTGGCACACATGTAGGATAGAAACATGAGCTCCTGGGACAATTGCTCAGAACACCATTTAATTCACTATTTCCAGGGAGAGAAGGGAACCCTAGAGAGGGGCGTCTGTGAACAGGGGTACACACAAGAAAGCTGCCAGAATGTTGGCTTCACTTCACTTACCATATGAGAGCCTGGTGAACACTCTGGGGTGGATTGTGTTACTTACAGCACTAGGGAATGTCACTACGAGGAAGCACCCAAGAATGGTGACAGAAGTTCACGTTATGCAGAGCCCATTCTCAATACAAAGACCACAGGATGCTCAGAGGGGCCTTCAGAGAGAGTGAAGAGGGAGCATGCAGACTGATGTGCCTGGTCCCACAGGACAAGAGGATGCTGATCTATGACCCTGGAAGCAACCAACTAGAAACCAGCTACAACCTCCAAAGTGACCTGCCCAGCCAGGACACGGCCTCTATTTTTACCTCCTCTCTTGATTCCAATTCAGGACAACCACAGAAATCAAATAAGCTTCTCAATCACAAGATGCTGGGTTTTGTTCTCTGCCTCCAGCCTACTCACTCCAACACCCTCATCCGTCCAGTTCTCCCACCACCTTCCAACTTTGCCAAGCAGTGCTATATAAACAGTGCCCTTGCTCTCACTGATTGGTTTATGTTAATTTCCAATGTCCCTGGAAGTCCCACCAAAACACAGTCTGTACTATCTGTCACTGTGGACCTCTGCCTTCACCCAGAAAGGGTATCCACAGGAACCACTTGTGTCTGCTGCTTGCAGCTTGTTGTATCTGTTCAATGCAGTAAGTCAACACTGGGTCTGAACTCTGTTCTCTTTGTGTTAAGTTGTAGGCTGTTTGTTCTCAGTTTGATGCTCCAGATTTGTTATTGGTTCCCATTTATCTGACATCTTTGGTAGAATCAGACTACTCCTTTCTAGTTCTTCTGGCTCTCTTATGTGTTTCCATTTTGTGTTGTGCTAAGTGTTGTTGTCATAAGAATAATCTCAGGCTCAAGCCTTCTTTCTAAGTCTGTTGTTAGAGCCATCCTTACATAATGGTGAATTTGTGGTTCTCATTTTTCCACTAGGAAAAACTCTGCTGTAGGTTACCTATGAACTCCAATTCAAGCTGGAATTTTCCTTTTTGCTTGGGAAAATGCCAAATATGTTTCTTCCTTTTGTTTTTTTGACTCCAAATCTGCACATTTCTGATATTCTCTAATTTCAACCAAGATCCCCAGGGCATCATTTCTTGTTTCATGTTCTCTTCTAAATCTGGCATGAATTTATAGCTGTTCTCTAGTGATGTTTGTATGTAGCCATTTTTGAATTATCTTTAACAGAATTTTGCTTGCATGTGATATTAAAGATATTGTTTGATAATATCTGCATTCTAGTAGATGACTTCCAGTCAGTTGTCCAGATAGCTGTCTTCCTAATTTCATGGCATTTGAGGGTTGTATTCATTTGTTGAAGCATCTCAATTGGCATTCTGTCTGTTCCTGAAGACTTGTTTTTCATCAATGCTTTCAGTATAACTTGACTTCTTCTTTCAGTTCCATTGGTGCTTGAGTATATATGCTTCTTCCTGAAATGGTTGAATATCAACCAATCCTTTTTGGTAAAGTGATTTCTGTATTCCTTTTATCTTGTGATGCTTCCTACATCATCCAATTTTGACTATTATTCAAATTTACGCACAGATTGCTTATGAAGAAATTGATGATTTTTGTGAACTGCTGTAGTCTGAAATTAATCAACTGTACAGTCAAGATGCATTGATAATTATTGGTGATTTGATTGTGAAATTTGGGAAGAAAGAAGAGGATCCTTAGTTGGAAAATGCAACATTGGTGATAGAAATGATGCAGGAGATCCCTTGGCAGAATCCTGCAAGACCAATAACTTATGCATCAAATGCCTTTTTTTCAACACTACAAAAGACAACTCTACATGTTTATCTTGCCAAATAGAATACATAGTTATCAAATTGACTATATCTGTGGAAAGAGATGTGTCATTATCATTCATCAGGATAAAACCAGGTGACAACCAAGAAACAGGCCATCATTTGCTCATATGCAAGCTCAAGTTGAAGCTGAAATAAATTAAAGCAAGTCCATTAGAGCCAAAGGATGGACTTACATATGTTCTGCCTGAATTTAGACACCATCTCAAGAGTAGATGTGATGCACTGAACACTAATGATCAAATTCCAGAAGAGCTGTGTGGTTATAACAAGGACATCATAAATGAAGAAAGCAAAAGATCATTAAAAAGACAAGAAATAAAGAAAAACTCAAAATGGATGTTAGAAGAGACTCTGAAATTTGAGCACAGAAGATATTTGAATGAACAGAAGAAATGATGAAATGAAAAAGCTGAAAAGAAGGCTTCAAAATATATCTCAAGAAGACAATATCAGAAAGATGTTTACCTGTGCTTTATTGACTATGCAATAGTTATTGTTTCTGTGTGGATTATAACAAATTATGGATAACACTGCAGAATAATGAGAATTCCAGAACACATAATTGTACTCATAATACAGAATCTGTACAATTTCTGTCAGGAGACGGAAATCAAAAAGGAATCCTGCATGTTTTAAAATCAGTAAATGTATGCATCAGGGCTGTATCCTTTCACTGTATTATTCCATTTCTAAGTTGAGAAAATAACCTGAGAAAATGGACCATAGGAAGAAGAACGAGGCAACAGGATTGGAGAAGGACTCATTAACAACCTGTGGTATGAAGATGATACAACCTTGCTTACTGCAAGTGAAAATAATTTGAAGCACTTTTCAGGCCTTTTCTGGGGCAGCTCACACTACTTCAGAGGAGATGGCTGCAGGGCAAACTGCTGCTGGCCCCATGTTCACATTTTATAGCGAGCAAATACCATCTATGCACAGAGTCTCCACTTCAGTATGTACACTGTATTTAGCAGTGAGCACACCACAGTTTACAATATTCAAACAGTACTGCCAATCCCCTGCTTGCATTTTTCAGTGTGTGAGCCACAGCATGAAGCTGGGTGGTGCCATGGCTCAGCCTGGATGCTGTCAGGTCACCTCAATCTGAATCTGCCCTACTCTGCTTGCTGTGTGCCCTCGGGCAAGTACCTCATCCAATCTCAGTTTCCTCTCCTGAAACTACTTTGAATGGCTGTGGGTAGGACTGAATGAATTGTAGCCTATGTGAGACACACAGGCAGTGCTTGGTAGGAGTGGTCCTGGGAGGGTGCTTGCCACTTGTCATGTCAGATTGTGCCCAAAGGGTGTGCTCTCTGGTCTTCTCATGTAACTACCTAAACAATCTCTTCGTGATCTTGAACCATAAGAAATCATCTATTAGAAGAGATATCAGAACCTTCTTGGAAAATATCTTATCAAGTATTGTTCAGAACAACTACTTGCACAGCAATAAAACTCTAGGGAGTACATGCTTGTGTTCACATTTCACAACTAAAGAAAAATGAACAATTTTACACAATTGGAAGGTTACTCCAGTAAGAGAACTAAAACTGAGGATTCTCACAGATCCCCTCAATAGGAGTCCATCTTCAGAAGTAGTAGACAGCTGGACCAATGCCTTCATAACAATGGACAGCTTCTGCCCAAGATGTCATACAAAGGCTCTTTTTTAAATTCTTATTTTATTTTTCATTTGCTGGCTTATAATTTTTCTTCTTCCCATTGTCTTTAGAACCCTGATTGTTTTCAGCCCAGAATGGGTCTTTTTCTCTTTTTTCTTTTTATGATAATTGTTAGGTGAGACTATATTTATTCTAATGCTGTTCTTATATTATCCCAAACAACAACCACTGTCCTCAGTCTTACTGAATGCTACATGTATATGCCTTCTAACACCAGACTCCAATGATTAAATCTCTGGGCAATCTCCTAATCAATCAATAAGACCACATTATTTGTTGTTGTTGTTAAGTGCTGTTGAGTCAATTCCAAGCCATAGTGACCCTGCACAGGGTTTCCAAGGAGTAGCTGGTTGAACAACTGCTTTTTATCTTGATCTCTTGGGCCTCTTGATGCTATTTCCTGTGAGACCAGGACACCTGGTCCTGTTTATCTAAGGCAAACACCTTAAGAACTTTAGAAATAGCACTCAAAAACTTATTTGTATACAAAGCCTCTAATTCTAAAGACAGCCAAGATTTTAAATTCCAGCTCAGATTCAAGTTCCCAATGAGGCCATCCTTAGGCATGCTACAAAATCTTTCCCATTTGCTTTTGAAGAAAAGTAATAGGACAGATTTAGAAGAAAAAATTATCATCAGCTTTATCACCTTCTTTTAATAAAGGTTAAATATATCTCTTAATTATGTTTGATACTTTCAGAAAAATTAGACACATAAAAACATTCATATTTAACCTATAATAGTATTAAAAAGTGGCACATATACACACATATTTACGTTTTTCTCTATGTGGCACTGCAGGATAATGCGCTAGACTGAGAGGTGAGTTTGAACCACAAGGCAGGCAGTTCAAACTCACCAGCCACTCCTCAGAAACCCTACACAAACTGGCTATGAGTCAGAACCAACTCGACGGCACTTAACAACAACAACAACAACAAAAAGGAGCTAAACAAAGCTTTCCCAGAGGCGGGTTGGCTACAGTGCTGGTGTGTGGCTGAGGAGCAGAAGCAGACGGTCTGGGGATGTGGGACATGCCAGCCAGCTATATGTAGCACCTGTGTGACAAGGATATGGGAGAATGCTGAGAGTCAGCAGAGGTGGCATGTTCTGGGTGGAGGATGAGGTGTGCTGAAGCTGTGCTCCATGCTCTGGGAGAAAGATTTGAGGAGCCATCAGTAAGGTGGGTTTCCCCAACATGGATACCAGAAATGTCTGGCTCTAAGAATAGAAGGAAGAAATGCTGACCTGATATTAGGTGGATCATATCAGGGAAGAGTCCTTAGGTGAACAAAGGGGGTGAAACAAGATAAGAAAGAGAGAGAAGCCTGACAGAACAGGCTTCTGGGAAAACCTGCAGTGCATCTGTACCTACCTCCCATTGTCCAGACAGGGAAGAGGGGGCTGGCTCCTCCCACTCCTGCCCAGAAGGAGATTCCACATCTGTCTTCACAATGGGGTTTCTTACCTCCTCAAACTTGTATGCAATCATGGCAAAAGCCTTGAAGATGGCATCCGTTGGGCCAGTGATGGTCACGATTCTCTCTGGGCAGTTTCCTTCTGAGATGTTGATTCTTGCACCACTCTAGAAGGGAGCCAGCAGATCCTCACGACCAGATTCACACATAAAAAAATACATGTATGACCTGGTTTTTCTGGCTAGTCCCCAACAACTGGAGCAACAAAACTGCTAGATGCCCGACCAGCAAACCCTGCACTGGCAGCAAAGTCCTTGCCAGCAATCCCCCTTGATTTTCATTAGCAAAAGGACCCCAGCATCACCAAGGTTCTTATGCTCGATGCAGCCTGAAGCGGGGACTGCACAGGACAAGTGGCACCTTGTTCCTAAAGTCACACCTGCACTGAGCTTACTGCTTCTCTTGTCTACATTCCTCCCACCCATCCCCAGGAAGCAGGGTGGGACTTGGGCAGGTCTGCATTGAGAACAGATACACTCACCTCTTCACGCATCTTCTTCACAGTCTCTCCCTTCTGAAAGAAACATCAGACACAAGTGTCACAGCATGTAGTGGCTTCTTGGTGCCAGGAGTTTGCTGCCTGCTATGCTCCCTCCTGCACTGTCACCCAGAAGCCCACCCCTCTAGGCACAGAGCAGGATGACAAGTGGCAAACGCCTTCCCAGGGCCATCCTACAAGGCACTGTCTGTGAGTCTGACATGTGATACAACTCATTTAGTCCTACCCACAGCCTTTCAGGGCAAGAAAGGAAACTGAGGCACCGGAAAGTGGGAGCTGAGGAACTTGCCCAAGGGCCCAGAGCTGGCAGAGTGGGGCTGGATTCAGACCTCGGTGAAACAACTTGGCATCCATGCTGAGCCATGGCACCACCCAGCCTCCTGCACAGCACAGGGGTAGTGTCTGCACACTGGAAAGTGCTGTCTGGCTATTATGAAGTGTGGAGCACAAGGCAGACAGTGGTGTGTGCACACTGGAACCTGCAGGCAGTATGCAGAGATGGTGCCTGAATGCTGTAAAGTATGGACATGGGGCTAGAAGCAGCGTGCCATCTCCTCAGAAGTAGTTACAGAGACCCAGGAAAAGAGATGGCGGGTGGGGATGGAGGGGCAGGAGAGTGCTTTCTCAGAGTTCAAGTAGGCTGTCCTCTAGAGTTTAACTTGAAGATGAGGAGAGGATGCTCTTCAGGGGTCAGAAGGCATAAACCCACTGGAAATGCTTACTGCTCAACAAGGTGCAACAACCTGGCACCCACCAGGCACCACAGTACCATGTCCTAACAGTTCATCTGATAATTACCTTCCCAATGATGCTTCCAACTTCCTGTAGGGAAAACACAGAAAAAATGATGTTACAATGCAGAAGGAAGAAAAAGTCTGTAACAAAGGCTGTGAGAACCTTCCTCTGGTACAAAAATGAGGAGGGGGGATTAGTAATCCATCCAGAGGAAAGTGGGAGGGGAGGATTTCCTCCTGATTGAATACTGCTTCCTGGGCCCTTCATGAAAGAATCCTGGTGGCACAGTGGTTGAGCACTCAGCTGTTCAAACCCACCCACCAGCTGCTCCATGGGAGAAAGATGCGGTAGTTCTTCTCTATCCTATTGCTGTTGTGAAGTGCCGTCAAGTTGATCCTGGCCCATAGCAACCCTGTATAGGGTTTCCAAGGAGCAACTGGTGAGCTTGAACCACCGACACTGTAGTTCAAATGACTTTGCACTCTGATGTATTAGCCCACAGCGCCATATCAGAACTCCTGACTTGACTTGATGGTGGCAGGTTTGTTTTTTTTGGGTTTGGGTTCATTCATGGAGGCTGAGTCTGTTGACCATTTTACCAGGGTCTAGGATGCCTGGCTGCTTTCTAGGTAAATAACCCAGAGAACATACATATATAGTATTTATGTACTCAAAAACTAAGGGAATTCCTGCATGAGATAATGAAAAATAAAATCCTCTGACATTGGCTGAGCACTGCTCTTGCTATCTAACTTATAGTATTTTTCAAGATTAGCATACTAACAGAAAAGCATCCAGAAGAGGCTGCAGGCCTAAAGCCTAGTGCCCCTGAATGTGCCTATCAGACACTTGTCCCCTGTGGAAACTAGCTCCAACTGTTACCCATGAAGGAAACCTATGCCTCTCATGCCAGGCAGGACCAGGCTGGCTCCTCAGCTCCCAGAGAGGCACTGTCAAACTCTGAGCTGTTCACTCAGTGCAGTGTAGTCTTTGGCATTCAACTTCCCTGGTGGAGGCCCAACCTCTATTGAGGTTGCTGGGGGAAAGGCAGCAAGGATTTTATAGCCAAGAGGGTAGACTCCATCCTTCTCCAAAAGTATAGCTGGGCAGGATTTTGTTGATACTTCTGGAATGGGAGTCATTGATTTAGTTTACTGCCCAGGGAGCTGGTGTGGTTTCATTCCAACTACCAAGAATGCTAACCAATTGCCACCATAGCTAGAATAAAGTTGAGGCTGGTCCTTGTCCCTGGATCACAGAGCCAGCTTTTCTGGATAAGAGGACCATCTGCCCTGGGATGGGAAGTCTAGAATGAACCAGTGCTACTCCAGAACTCCAGCCTTGAAAGCTCCCCTAGGAGACCTGGCACAGACACTGGGATCTGGCTTCTCACCACACACATAGAACAGAGAAAATCCAGGGAGCCCTGGAGTACTGGAATAGATCTAGAGTTATTGTGATGAACTCACGGGTTTCGTTAGTGTTGAATATGTTGTTGTTGTTAAGTGCCATTGAGTCAGTTCCAACTCATAGTGAACCTGTATAGAGTTTCTGAAGAGGAAAGATGTCACCTTGAGGATTAAGGTGCGCCTGACCCAAGCCATGGTATTTTCAATAACCTCATATGGATGCGAAAGCTGAACAATGAATAAGGAAGATCGTAAAAGAATTGATGCCTTTGAATTGTGGTGTTGGAAGAGAATACTAAAAGTGCCATGGACTGCCAAAAGAACCAATAGATCTGTTCTGGAAGAAGTGCAGCCAGAGCGCTCCTTGGAGGCCAAGATGGCTAAACTTCGTCTCTCATACTTTGGACATGTTGTCAGGAGAGTAAGATGGAGAGTCAGAGAAAAAGAGGAAGACCCCAATGAGATGGATTGGCCAGGTGGCAGCATTGATGGCGTCAAGTGTGGCAGTGGTAGTGAGGTTGGCCCAGGATCGGACATTGTTTCATTCTGCTGTGCCTGGGGTCGCTGAGTCGGTTCCGACTCAATGGCACCTGACAACAACAACACAGGGTTTCTGAAGCTTAAAATCTTTGCTGGAGCAGAAAGCCTCATCTTTCTCCAGTGGAGTGGCTGGCAGGCTTGAACTGCAAACTTCATGGTTTGCAGTCCAGTGCTTATCAGATGGAGACATTGCACTACCCAGAGATGAATATAGACATAAATATTATGTAAATGTGTGTGTGCATATGTTTATGTGTTTATATGCAAGTGCCTGTGCATGTGCACACGTCCCCCATTCCCCCACAAATTCCCTAGTTCTATCTAGGAGTCACAATACCCCATGAGCAACAAGTGCTGGCTGGTGCCTCATCCCTGGTTTTGGAAACACCCCACTCCATCATGAGGAACCAGAGCTCCTTATAGAAGTGACTGAGTCCGGGACTGGGGCAAAAAACAACCAAGGTAAGGCTGAACAATGCTGTGAGCCCGAGAGTGAGGGGATGCTGAGAGAAGATAGAGACTTGCAGGGACACAGGGCCAGTGTGAAGGAGTTCCCACTGACTAAGCCAGGGACAATCTGAGTACTGAGATAAATCATGCCAGTTATGAGTGATGGATGGTCACTTTCAGAAATAGAAATCAGAGAAAGACAAAGGAAATGATTTCAGATTGAAGGTGACAGGAGGTGACAACTAAATAATTCAGTACTGGAAATGGGAGTGGGGCTGAGGGTCAGTTGGCAGGAGTCTGCCAGAGTTATGTCCTGGCTGAGATGTATGTAGGGTACTTGTGGGGGATGCCCTTGTATGTAGAGGACACACAGTCAGGTGTTTGATAATAACCACAAATTGGCATCTGTGTCTTGCATGATTAGGACAGATGTTATTTGGG
The DNA here is from genome assembly GCF_000296735.1 of Chrysochloris asiatica. Classification (NCBI taxonomy): domain Eukaryota; kingdom Metazoa; phylum Chordata; class Mammalia; order Afrosoricida; family Chrysochloridae; genus Chrysochloris; species Chrysochloris asiatica. The sequence goes on along the minus strand of NW_006408872.1, from coordinate 215,722 downwards.
CTATACCTGAAACTGCTCTTTAAGGATTAGATTGATCATTTATTTGTTTTTTTAATGATAGAAAACAAATGCTGAGTAGCCAGCTATCCCTTCCTTCTTGAGCTGCATCCTCTGACATTTATCCCCTCCATCTGTACCTTTCCATGCATCAGCAGGCGGATTGTCAGCGTCACATTCAGGCCACCTTCTGAGACTTTGGACTCCATCATTCTCCCAAAATGTTGCTGAGGGTACTGGTTCAAGACGCCGAGGACGTCGTGAGGAAGGATGGATGGGGCCCAGACAGTGTCACCTAGGAAAGAAAGGCACAGCTGCTGTGAACTGAGGACAATCTCAAAGCTACCATGTCTCATACTGGCCTGCAAAGACTCCTGTTCCTGGATAGAGTTGAGACAGCTGCATTGAGGCCTGGGCTAGAGAGGTACCACAGAGCCAGCAATAAAAGGCCTATCCAGCTCACCTTGAGTGGCTGTGGGGGCATAGTCACCTGACTTGACCTAGCTCCCGACTTGATGTCCCTTATCCCACTTCCCCTATCTGAGCAAGTGGCTCATGAGCTGCTCACGCACAATCTGGGGGCTGTCCTTGATCCTGTTCATTACCTACCCACTCTGCTATCATAGCTCTAATACGATCTAGAAGGTGCCCTGCCCCTGTTCCATGGCCTGCCCTAGAGAGCAGATCCCTTCCCAACTTGCAGTGACCGGAGTCGTCTTTTTAGAACTTCAGTCCCAGTGTGTGATCCAGCCCAGGCCTTCCAAGGTTTCCCTCTTCACTTAAAAGATAACCCAACTCTAGACAAGGCCTTCCAGGAATCAAGCTGCCCAAACTCACTGTTGGTTTGAAGATCGTAATTTAGGTGAAGTTGCTTACACATTTGAGGGAGAAACAGTATGATGGTTGCCAAGGGAATGAAATTCTATAGCTTCCTCTACTCTCAAGAAGATACGTGACGCATGTAGTTTGAGCTAGGGACTCAAAACCAGGCTAGAGAGACAAGGGGACTAGAAGCTCTGTCCACTTCATGAGGACAGCCTGGGGCAGGGGTGAGGAGCAGGGAAAGAGTAGAAGCAGGGGGCTAAAAGTAGTGGAGCAGTAGGGGAGGACAGCTGGGGCAGTGTCTGCATATATCCTCAGGTTAGGTCGTCCCTCTAATATGTCACCTTTGATCTAACCTGTAAAGATAGGGTCTACGACACACACAGAAAGGATAATTATTGTTGAAAATTTGGGGTAGATGCTTTTACAATAATAAAAATATTTTGGCTAAAAAAAAAAAAATGCTAAAAGGAAAACACAAAGTCAAAGCACAGAAACATATAAGCTACCTATCTGATGCTTGTGAAGAGAAATCTGCAGAGAAACACCACTGTGACGGGCAGGTGAGCAAAAAGCAACAGCTACCAACATGTTTCTGTGTTAGAAAAGACACTGACAAGGGTTCTAAAGAAACCTGTTATTCACTTCTTGTTGTTGTTGAGTGCTGTCGAATTGGTTCCAAATCATAGCAACTCTGGTTTCCAAGGAGCGGCTGGTGGGTTTGAACTGACAACCTTGCAGTTAGTAGTCCAGTACTTATCCTAGGCTCCACACCAGGACCATATACTAGTGTTTTTTAAAAAATTGTTTTACAGGTACCTTAGTCAACAAATAACGCAAATGTTTAGTTATAATTATTATTCATAATAAAGTTATACTTTTTGAATAACATGAAGGTATAATACATACCTACTCTCATCAAGTCGATTCTGACTCATAGTGACCTGGTATAGGACAGAGAGGAACTACTCCTTACGGTTTCTGACTATACATTTTTATGGGAGCAGATAGCCTCATCTTTCTCTTGTGGAGCAGCTGGTGGGTTTGAATGGTCAACCTTGCAGTTAGCAGCCAAATGCTTAGTTCACAGTACCACCAAAGCTCCTTATGTAATACATAGCAAATAGAATATTCTGAAAATAGTCCTTACAATATTAATGCTTCAATGTCCAATATAGTAACCTCTCACCACCACCAGTCCTATATAGGATCAGAACTGGACTGCTAAGCACAAGGTAAGCAGTTCAAACCCACCAGCTGCTCCTCAGAAACCCTTTCCAGGGTCCCTATGAGTTGGAATTGACTTGATGGCACTTCACAACAACAGTCATATGTGGTTAAATAAACTTCGTGTGCTGGTGGCTACCATCTGGACAGCACAGACAGAGGCTCTGCTGGAGAGTGCTACTCACATCACTGTCTCCACACATTTGATGAGAAGTAGGGCACTCAAGAAGCAAGGTCAAAGAAAGAAGAGGAAATGCTCCAGTTCAAATGTGATGGTCAGTCAATACCACTGATTTCCAAACAGACACCAGCCAGTGAGCTCAATCAATTCCTTTTTGAAAGCCTATTTATATGAGCTGGGATTCACTTTTTAATGTCTACTTTTTAATTAAGAACACCCCATCCAGGTCATGGGCAACAAGACCTTGTGGCTGTCTGTTATGTAATGTCTCTGGTTTTGAGGAGGAAGTGGGTCAGCACTGGCCAGTGCTCCAGGCACCCAGGACTGTCAGCAACCATCAATCACATCAGTCAGGGGTTACTGCTGCCTCCTCGGCATATAGCAGAGGGGACTATTAATGGCAACTTCTTTGTACTGGTGGGAGCTCAGGAGCAGTCTTGGTGACTCATGACCTTGATGGAAAAGCCCCCTTGCTCCAATGGGCAGGAACACTAGGCAGGTCCACCCCAGGGCCTTAGAGAGGCCCTTTCCCTACCATGCAAACCTCTGGATGTAGGGTGTTGGGGCAAGTCAATGGTAAAACTGCTAGTGCTGGGAGCCCTCCTCCTCTACTCTTTGGTTCTGGGATTCAACCTATTTGTAATTCAATTACTCTAATTGTGAAGGGGCCCTGGGACAGGAGAGCGAGCGTAAGCAGGTAGTTACCTGCCATGGGGACTGAAAGTGCCCAGAACTGGTGTAGAGACTGGTGGGCACCTGCCCTGTGAGAGACTACAGCCTGTCCGGCCTCACTGTTTATGCCTATCTGTACTCACAGTGGCGAGGCAGCTGGTCTTGGTTCAAATGCTGGCTTCACCCCCAACTTTGCAGCAGCTCAGAACAAGTCTGCAGCATCCTGAGCCCCTGTATGCCCAGGGTCAACTGCCTGTGGTCACAGCCACATGGACATTAATAGACATCAGATCCAACATGTTTCAGGCCCAGAACTGGGAGCTGCAGGGAGTCCCTTCTCCTTCCTATATCAACCCACTTAGTAAATCTCATTAGTTCAACCTACAGCAGACTCTGACCCCTTCTCATCTAATCCCTTCTCACCTTGTTGGCACCTGTCTTTCAGAGTAAAGCTAATGGCCTCACAGTGGATGGATTCTCATATGTTCATTTATCATCATAGATCTTCTTTGCCTCATATACTTTGGACATACTATCAGGAGGGACAAGAGCCTGGAAAAGGACACTATGCTTTGCAAAGTAGAGAGTTAACAAAAAAGCGGAAGACCACAATGAGATGGATGGACACGGTGGCTGCCACAATGGGCTCTAACACAACAACTGTGAGGATGGCACAGAGTTTCAATTTGGTTTGCACAGGGTCCCTATCAGTTGGAACCGACTCAATGGCACCTAACAACAACAGTGCTCTTTGACAAAGTACCTGTAAAGATCCTTTGTCCATTAAAAAAAATTAATTTGTTATTACTGAATTTTGAGAGTTCTTTAATATTCTGGATTTAACTTATCATTTGAAAGTATTTTCTTCCAGTCTTGTGATTTTCCATTTTCTTAACAGATGTCAAAGAACAGGTGTTTGCAAATTTGATGAAATTAAATTAATCAAAAATTTCATTTATGTGCTTTTGGTTTAATACCTAAGAAATCACTATCTAATCCAAGGTCTGAAAGATTTTATCCTATACTTTCTTTAAGAAGTTTGATAACCTTATATGTCTGTGATTCATTTTGAGTTAATATTTGAATATGGTGTCTGATACTGATAGATGCTCATATTTTGCATATGGATATCCAATTGTTCCAGCACCATTTATTTACAAGGCTACCTTTCCTCCACTGAATTGCCTTTGTACCTTTATTAAAGATCAGTTAAACATATATGTGTGTATCCATTTCTAAACTCTATTTGGTCCATTGATCTATTTTCTTAACTTTATGCCAATACCACACTGACTTGCTTTAAAGCTACACTGAAGAAGATGGTGTGGTATGGGCAATTTGCAACTATTAAAAAATGCTGTCGCCTGCATTTGGTTGGAAAATCAAGGTTTAGACTTTTCAAAACCACATAGTTGGTGAGAGATAGAGCAAGATCAGGTCCAAATTTTCCCGATCTCAAACCACCACTGAAATCCACAAAATTTGATAGGAGGAGAGAAAAGATGGGCTCCCAGGAAGCAGGAAACTACATGGGGAGGAATGGACTTGGTCAGGGGTGACCAGATGGTCTCTATCTGTCACAGAGTGGTGGCTACCTAAGTAAGACAAGGAAGCCCAGAAGCCTGAGGATGCATCTGTAAGAAAACACAGGCACTAGGTGTTTCACAGCTAGTCCACACTGTGACGAGTGAGGCATTAGGAGGGAGGCAGAGAAGTAAGTGTCACAGAGACTGCTGCTATTATGTGGAGTTCACATCTGATAAGGAAGACGTCCTTTTCCAAGTAGCTGCAATTTGGCAGCCCCATGCTGAGCTTTCCCTTTCTGTGTACTTTTTGCCCTGAGTTATTTGTCCTGAACAATGATTATGTCAGCGCACATGCAATTGGGTCAGGGTGGAGGAGTTAGTTCATTCTTTTTTTTTTTTTTAATGTCGTAGCTGTAAAAGCCCATGAAGTTACACACTCAGAAGCAAACATATTAGGGTTATTTGATGCAAGAATTTTGTAATCATCACAAGTGGAGATATGGTCCATGAATATAAACCATATTCGTTTAGATTTACCTAAGACCCATAGAGGGTAAAATGAAGCTCAGCTAACATGGATGACTCCATGTTAAGCAAAAAAATGGCCAAGGGCCAGCAGGAAAGGAAGTCTCACATGCTGCCAAGTGTCTCACATCAGGGTAAGTCCTGCTGGACAAGAGGAAGTGCTTGTCAGCCATGAGGAAGTTGTGCTCTGAGAACTGATAACCCTGTTGGGAGAAGAGACTTCAATAGGATCCCACAACCCTCTCCTGATGATGCATAGAGATGGGAGAAGGGAACATCCAGAACATCAGAGACCTGGACAGAGCCCAATGCTAGTCATTCCAGTCTCAGTCCTTTTTCCAGGAACCATAAATACAGAAAGCAGATTGAAATTCACCCTGTAGGTGGTTTTGTTAGGTGACATCAAATCAGTTTTGACTCATAGCAACCCTATGTACACAGAACAAAACACTGCCCAGTCCTGCAACATCCTCATAATTGCTGCTATGCTTGAGTTCATTGCTGTTGCCACTGTGCCAATCCATCAAGTTGGGGATCTCCCTCTTTTTTGCTATGGCTACACTTTATCAAGTATGATGTCCTTTTCCAGGGACAGGTCCCTCCTGATTATATATGCGAAGTATGAGAGATGAAGTCTGGCCCTCTTGGCGTCTAAGAAGCATTCTGGTTGTACTTCTGCCAGCACAGAGTTATTTGTGCTTGTGACAGTCCATGTTGTTGTTAGGTGCCATTGAGTAGGTCCTGACTTTTAGGATTTTCAAGGAGCGGCTGGTGAGTTTGAACTGGTCCAAACTGACCTTGAGTTTGAGTATGGTACTTTTAATATTCTTCTCCAACATCATAATTTAAATGCATCAATTCTTCTGCAATCTTCCTTATTCACTGTCCGACATTCACATACATATGAGGCTATTGAAAATATCATGGTTTGGGTCAGGTGCACTTTAGTCCTCAAACTGACATCTTTGCTCTTGAACTCTTTAAAGAGGTCTTGTGCAGCATGTCTGTCTAATGCTATACGTTGTTTGATTTCTGGAATGCTAATTCCTTGAATGTTGATGGCGGATGCAAGTTAAATGAATCTTTCACAACTTTAATCTTTTCTCCAATTATCATGATTATTATTTATTGACTCAGTGGTAAGGAGTTTTGTCTGCTTTACATTAAGGTGTAACCCATACCGAAGCCTCTGGTCTTTGATCTTCATCAGTGAGTATTTTAAGTCCTCTTTTCTTTCAACAAGCTAGGTTGTAAATGAGTTGTAATGCGTATTACAGGTTGTTATTGGTTATCTTTATCAGAGGTTGTAAATGTACATCACAGGTTGCTAATGACTCCCAATTCTGATGCCATGTTCTTCATATAATTCAGCTGCTCGGATTATTTGCTCAGCATATAGTATACAAGTATGGTGAAAGAATACAACCCTGGCACACACCTTTTCTAATTTTAAACCATTGAGTGTCCCCTTGTTCTGTTTGAATGACTGCCTCTTGGTCTAGGTACAGGTTCTTCATGAGCACAATTAAGTGTTCTGGAATACTTATTCTCCACAATGTGATCCATAGCTTGTCATGAGTCACACAGTCAATAAAGCACAGTTAAACATATTTTTAGGGCCTTGATTTCCACCCTTGACAGGCTGTAATGAGCCCTCCCCCTCCAAATCCTGCAATGTAGTATAAGAAAAGGCTGGCTAGGGAGCAGGGATGTTCATTCCTACCAGTGATGAGTTTTTCCCCATGGTGTGTATAGAGGCTGCATGGGAAGCAGCAAGAAGGCACTCTTCTCAGAAGTTAGGAGAAGCCTCCTTCCCCTATGTATGAAAAGAGGCCTAGGTGGTGGTGGTGGTGGTGTGCCATGGAGCCTGTTCCAATTCATAGTGACCCGGCATAGGGTTTCTGAGGCTGTAAATCTTTCAGGAGCAAAAAGCCTCATCTTTTTCCTGTGGAACAGCTGGTAGTTTCAAACTGCTGACCTCGAGGTTAGCAACCCAACCCTTAAGCACTACACTACCAGAGCTCCTAAAAGACGCCTAGGAGGAACCTGTATTTCTGGCGTATCTGGCAGACACAAGGTGGTGCCCACATCCCTCCCATGCCAGCTAAAACAGAAGGATTAAATAGGATAAAGAATTTGAAAATGTAATATGTATATAAAATACCCAAGTTTCAACAGAAAATCACTCATGATACTAAGAATCAGAAATATCTCAAAATGAAGAAGAGGATGACGGCTAGGGTGGAGATGCAGTGAAGGTCGCCGTCAGCAATACCACAGAATACCAGGCAAAGCAGATCCAGGGCAGAGCTCCAAAACTTGGAACCACAGAGATAGGAATATTTTTAAAGTTTGAAGGCTTATAGCTTGTGGAAATTGGAGCTCAAGTAAAAAATAGCATCCATTTTGGACTTTTCTTTCTTTCTTGTTTTTTTTAATGACCTTTTTCTTTCTTCGTGTATGATGTTCTTGATATCATCCCACAACTCTTTTGGTCTTTGATCATTAATGTCTAATGCATCAAATTTATTCTTGAGTAGGTCTCTAATTTCAGGTGGGACACACCCAAGGTAACATTTTCACTCTCATGGACTTGTTTTAATTTTCTTAAGCTTCAGCCTGAATTTGCATTTGAGCAATTGGTGGTGTGTTCCACAGTTAGTCCCCTGTCTTGTTTTGACTTATGTTATTTGAGCATCGCCATCATTTCCTCACACAGATGTAGTGAGTTTGATTCTTATGTATTTTATCTGGTGAGATCCATGTGTATAGTCACTGTTTATGTGATTATGTGGTTGAACAGGTGTTTACAATAATACATTGTCTTGCAAAATTCCATTGTGACCTCCAGCACTGTTTCTATCACCGACTCTGTGCTTTCCGACTACTGATCCTTCTTCCTCTTCATTTCTAACTTTCACATTTCAATCAACAGTAATTATCAATAATGCATTTTGATTGCATGCTGGTCAATTTCAGGCTGAAGAAGTTGGTAGAATTCTTCAATTTCATCATCACTGACTTTAACGGTTGGTACATAAATTTGAATAATAGTTGTATTAACTGATCTTCCTTATAGGTATATGGATATTATCTTATCACAGAGAGTATTGTACTTTAAGACAGATCTTCAAATGCTCTTTTGGTGATGAATGTGATGCTATTTCTCTTTATTTTGTCTTTCCTGGCATAGTAACCATAAAATTATTCAAGAAGGCCAATAGAAGTCCATTTCAACTCACTAATGCCTAGGATACTGATCTTTATGCATTCCATTTAATTTTTGATGACCTCCAGTTCTCCTAGATTCATACTTTGTATATTCCACTTTCTAATTATTAATGGATGTTTGTAGCTGTTTCTGCTCATTTTGAGTTATGCCACATTAGCAAATGAAGTTATCAAAAGTTTTGCTCCATCCATATTATTATTGTCAACTTTATTCCTCAAGTGAAAGATGAAGCTTTCTATTCCAGTGAAGATTTAAAGCCTCGGAAACCCAATACAGAGTTGCTGTATTCGTGGCACTTAGTTAGCTATAACAACTACTACTTTGAGGAGGCAGCTCTTCCACAGTCTGATTTTGACTGTCTTCTAACCTGAGGGACTCATCTTTCTCAAAGGGACACTATATTAGACAATGTTCTGCTGTTACTTATAAGGTTTTCAGTGGCTAACCATTCAGAAGTAGTTTAGGTCTCCTTCTGTCTTAGTCTGGAAGTGCCACTGAAACCTGTCTACTATGGGTGACCCTACTGGTATTTAAAACACTAAGGCATAGATTCCAGCATTACAGTAATGCACAACACAAGTGGTGAATCTTATTTATAGGGGGAAATAATTTGAATTACAATGGATTTATCAGAAACCAGGGAAAATGGAAGGAAGTAGCACAATTTTTAAGCACTAAAAGAACTGTCTATCCAGAATCCTTTATAAAACAAAAATTTCCTCCAGGAAAGACTGCAAAATCAAGACAGTCTAGCAAGTAGGAAAACAAAGAGAATTTATTGCCAGCAGACTGATCCTAGAAGAATGACTGAAGGAAGTTCTTTAGACAGAAAGGAGATTTTACTTTCATTTTTTTTCAGAAAGGAGACTTTAAAAAGAATAAAACTTGGGATATCAAGAGGGCCAAAAACAGGGCAAGCAAAAATCTGTGTTAAGACAATGTCTTAAAATATGAGACATTATCCAGAGAAGCAGTGACACCAGAGATGGAGACATGGAGAGAGGGAGCAGCTGAGGACTCTAGATTAATGGAAAGAGAGGGACTGAGAGCTGGTGGCCAGGAGGCAGACTTGCAGAATGTGCCTTTTGGTGGTTTAAATTATTATATATACCTGAGTGTGTGAGTTGTTTTTTTTTTTTTTAAAGCTAAAATGAATAGAGAGAAATATTGTTAACTGATGGTACATGGAGGGGATTATATGAAACAAAGTATATGATTTGCTGAATGTAAAACTGATGATTTGCCCGTAAATTTTTACTCAATTCACAATAAAAAAACAAAAGACTATCTCTTCAGAGAGGGACATTTTATAATGATGAAAGGGTCAATTTTTGAAGAACCAATAGTAATCTTCTTTGTGTTTGAATCAAACAAGAGCTGCCAAATATGTGAAGCAAAATGCAATAGAGTTGAAAGGAAAAATAGACAAATTCACAATTACAGTTGGGGATATCAATATCCTCTCTGAACAAATGACAGAACTAGACAGAAAACCACCAAGCCCAGAATTCAACAATACCATCAATCAATAGAAACTAATCAACATTTTTAGAACACTCCATCCAACAACAGTAGAATATACACTTGTTCACAAGTGTCCAAAGAACATATAGCAAGATGTAAGAGTCTTTGAAAAGTTCATGGAAAATGGAATGAAAAGACAATCCATTTCCACACTTTTGAAGCCACTCATATATCTGGGCCCAAACAAAAAACAAAAACCTCAACAACTTTCAAATAATTTAAATCATTCACAGTGTGTGATCAACTACAATTATTCAAAATAGAAATAAAAA
>NW_006408872.1:153485-204099 GCF_000296735.1 Chrysochloris asiatica | reverse complement strand
CAACTTATATAAATTATTTTATTCCTCACAAAAGACAAACTACCATAACTCACTCAATACGATATCATAATTTCAATGTTGTCTCTCTTGTTAGGTGCCATCAAGTTGGTCCAGACTCATAGCAATCCTATGCACAAAAGAATGCAACACTGCCCGGTTCTACATCATCCTCACAATTGTTACACTTGAACCCATTGCTGCTGCCACTGTTTCAATCCTTTGCATTGGTGGGGGAGAGGAGGTCTTCTTCTTTTTCACTGATCTTTCACTTTACCAGCATAATGTCCAAAGTATGAGAGACAAAGTCTTGCGATCTGGGCTTTGAATTGTTGTTGTTGTCAGGTGCCATCGAGTCGGGACCGACCCATAGCGACCCCATGCACAGCAGAACAAAACAATGTCCGATAAATATAGAGCTTTAAATAGCTCTATATTTATCTGTTAGTTTGTCATACTGTGGTGGCTTTCATGTTGCTGTGATTCTGGAAACAATGCGACTGGTACTTAAAATACTGCTGGGTCACCCAGGTTGGACAGGTTTCAGATGAACTTCCAGACTAAGACAGTGTAGGAGGAAGGAAAGACAGACTACTTCCAAATATTCAGTCACTGGAAACCTTATGAACAGCACAAGATGGATTGCCACAGTGGAAGTGGCAATGGGCTCAAGTGTAGCAATGATTGTGAGGTTGACATGGACCGGGCAGTGCTTTGTTCGGTTGAGCATATGGTCACTATGAGTCGGTACTGACTCAACGGCACCTAACAACATATGATTTCTAAAGGAATTGATGTGTAATTTAAAAACTCCCTAAAAAGAAAATTTCTAGGTCCAGATTATTTCACTGAAGAACTTTTACATAATTTCTTTCAGAACCTAAAAGAGGAAGAAACACTTCCCAATTCACTTTTTTTTAGTTACTATTAACCTGATATAGGAGCTCTGGTAGCTTAGTGGTTACGAATCAGGCTGCAAACCACAAGGTCAGCAGTTCGAAACTACCAGCTGTTCCACGAGAGAAAGATGAGGCTTTCTGCTCCCATAAAGATTTACAGCCTCAAAAACCCTGTTCAGGGTCGCTATGGGTTGGAACCGACTTGACGGCACTTAACAACAACAACAACAACAACAACAATTATTCTGATAAAAACAGACAAAGATAGTACAAAAGAAGAAAATTACCCCCATGAGGCTGGACATAAAAATCCTTAAAAATCACTAGAAAATAGATTTCATTAACATACAAAAGAATTACTGTATTTTTATACAAATAATGTGCCCACTCTACTTTTTTTGTCAACCACACCCTCCATTCACAAGGTATTTTTTAAAATGATGATGGCATGCTTACAAAAACCTCATAGAGGAAGGTTTGTAAAAAGTCTAGAATGTATGCATTTTGTGTAAAAATATGGTATATCCACTATGATCAAGAGGGGACTCTTCTAATGATACATATTTAAAAATCAATTAGTATGTTGTTTTTAAGTGCCGTCAATTCAGTTCTGACCCACAGAGACCCTGTAAAGGGTTTCCTAGGAGCAGCTGGTGAGCTTGAACCACCAACCTTGTGGTTCAAACAGACTTTGCAGTCCAGCACATTAATCGAGAGCATCACAGCAGGACTCCTCAATTAGTATAGCCCATTGAATTAGCAGACTAAATAAGAAAAACTGCATGAACATATCAATGCATTCGAAAATCCAGGCAAAATTCAATACCCATTCATGATAAAAATTATCAGAGAAAATAGAAATAGACGGAAATTTTCTCAACTCATAGCAACCCTGCATAGGGTTTCTGAGGAATGGCTAGTTTGAACCTTACAGTTCAAACTACCCTTGCCTTCCATTGCTTGTCCTACAGCACCGCACCAGGACAAGAAGCTTGTATCTAGGCCTAGGCAGAAAGGCTGTATAGACCCTATACAACAAAGATGCAGAAAAACAAATGGCACAGATGCCGATAACAGTCCTGGCACTCTGAGCTTCAGGTGAAGGGGTAGAGAAGTGGATTGAAAGCTTTCTAGGAGAGTTGAGTAGACGTGGCCCCCCCTACCCCCCAAAAAAAAAGAGACAGATAGAGACTGCTGACCTGTGCCCACTAACCAGATGCGGGGCAGCCATCTTGAGCTTTTGTAAGCAGCTTCAGAAACAAGGAAACATATTGGCACTGCAGAAACACATCTGTGGCTTGTGGAGATAAAGGTGCAATTTTTTTTTATATTCTCCACACTGCCCTGGTGACCAGAAGCAAGACCAGCCCCTACCTGCCTACATTCACAGGGAAGCTCCAGCTCTCCCAGTGGTCAGAACTGCACCGAGATGAGTGTGGCAGTTGTGAGGCCCATTAAAGGAGTAGGGAGCTGTCCACATTAACCCCATTTGGGCAAGCCCTGCTCCAAATCTGCAGAGCTGGCCTTGGACAGTCCTGGACTAGTTTTCACTAAGAGAAGCAGCTGATGAACACATGCTGTGTGGGGGGGGGGGTGGGGGGGGGTGGGGTGTGTGTGTGGGGAGGGGGAATAAAATAAACAAAAAGAGACTGATCTGTGCTGGCCAGCCAGGCAAGGTGAGACCATCTTGAAGTTTTGCTGGCAACTCTGAAGGCACGAGAGCAATGGGTGGCACACAGGCATACTGCTTATTGGTGGAGAGAATGGTGTGGATTGTTTCCCTTGTATCTCACATTACCCTGTGGACCAGCGGTGTGGCTGGCCCCCACCCACATACACTTCCAGGGAAATTCCTGCTCTCTGGGCTGTCTAAGTCACATCAAATTGTGTGGGGAACTAGCAGCACCAACACCAGCACCTGGAATCAGGTGTGGCCTGGTCAAGACCTGTAGATCTGGCTCTGGTCAGCTCTACATTAGCAGGACACCTCACTCTTGGCTATGCTCTGGGATGGAAATACCCTGGTCTCCCAGCTGCTTTATGGTCTGCACAAACTACTTCTGGATTGGGTGCCCAGAATAGACAGCACCTAGCCCTACAGGAACTGCCTCTAGGGTTGAGGATTACCATCTCATCCCTTTCCCACCTACCATATGAGGTCTCTGACTAGCAGGAGACCCTAGAATTTTCTCCTGAGTCTAGCACCTGCCCTGTTTTTTTCACCTTTCACGGTATTTGCTTATTCGTTCTTCCTCATCTTTCTCTTTCTTGCTTTCTATCTGACTTTTCATTTTCTTCTTCCTTTTTCTGCTTCTTTCCCAACTGCTGCTACTTCTTTGTTTCGTCTTCTTTTTAACCCCTGCTGTTTTTTGATTTTGTTTTTTTAACACCAGGGCAGTGTGGAGAACATGAAAAAAATTGCACCTTTAGCTCCACTGTTTTTTTACTCTCTGGTCTTTCCCCTTTTATTCATTGCTCTCCCTAATTGTGTTTAGTTCTTTTCTTATCTTTTATTTTATCTCTTTTTTATTTTATTTCTCTCTCCCTCTTTTCTTTTTTTGAGTTTTGTTTTCTTTTTCTAGCTGTTGCCAACTTTTCTTCCTTTACTATTTTCTTTTTTCACTGTTGTTTGCTTGTTTGGCTGTTTTCCTTCTCATTTGTGTGGGTGATTTCTTTTCTTGCCTCACCTGACAGAAGACAGAAACCATGCTGATACAGCAGAGCCATAACCATACCTTTTACAGCCTCACCCACTGGGCAAGTACCAATACCAGCTTCTACACACTGGATCAAGACAATAACTGACATATGCTAAATACATCCTAAACTAAGCTGCACACGCAGTAAACAGAGAATGGTACACAAGCTCATCTTCTGATCACACCCACAAAGAAGCAGTTGCTGAGTGTTCAAGAATATACCAACATTGCAGATAATACCCACTTGACCTAGCTTCAATGACTAGCTGATCAGAGCTCAACTAGAAGAAGAAAGAAGAGGAAAAAAGAGTGCTCTGATACAATTTGAGGAACTTGACCTACACCTATGGATGCAGTAGATCAAAAGAGGGAACAAATCCTTACAGCGAGGATCATTCCCACCTGCTCCATACAGAGTAGACAGGGATGGGCAACCTGGACATTGGCTACCCAAAATGGGGGGTGGCTACAAAGGCAAGAAGTGACTGGCTTACAAGCTTTCAAGAGGGAGCCTAGATCCAGAGGGTGTGGAGGAAGGTAGAATCTCCACCGAATAGTATCCAATCTGCCTTGGTAGGCCTGATGAAAGGAAATGCGGATAGGTCTCTTGTGATACAATAGTGAATAATTGTCATCAGGATTGATTGTAAGGGTTGGAAATTTAAAGATAGACATTTTGTAGCAAGGAGGTAAGTGATTAACGTTTCAGTCTAGGAGCGGAGATCTCTGGGACCATCAAGGGAGAAGAGCAGAGAGCAGGACCCTACCCAGATAAGCAGTGATGCCAGAGAGAGAGGAAGAGACATTACATGGTGATTTGGAGCAGCTGGGGACTTTAGACTCAGAGAGGGAGAGGGGCTGTGTGCTGATGACCGTGGGGGGTAGGGGGTGGGGGGAGCAGGCTTGCAGGGTATACTCTGTGGGTTGGTTGATGATGCATGGAGGGGATGTAAAACTAATGTTCTCCCATATAAACTATCACATAATTCACAATAAAACTTCTAAAAATAAAAAATATATATATACGAACATACAATCATCAACTTACTACAAATACAACAAACAATACCATAATGTCTTGAAAACTGCAGACAGTTTCTATTCACACAAATAAACAAGATAGGTTGGCTCAAACAAGTGACCAAAAGGAAGACCTACAAAACATTTTTGAGGAAAAAAATCCATCGGAACTATTCGAAAAAGAATGATAGAGAATGCTATGTAGTGGTGGTGGTGTGCTGTGGAGTGGGTTCCAACTCATGGTGACCCTGTATAGGGTTTCCAAGGCTGTAAATCTTTACAAGAGCAGAAAGTTTCATCTTTCTCCCACTGAACTGCTGGTAGTTTCAAACTAGCTGACCTTGAGGTTAGCAGCCCAACTCATAACCACTATGCTACCAGAGCTCCTTAGATACCTCCAAATGATTGACTGAAAGGTCAAGAAAAACAAGGAAGAATTGAGGAAAGCACTACAAGAACAATCAAACAAAACAGATAAAGGTTTGGAGACAATACAAAACCTGCAAGGATATTTATACATGGGTATTTACCTTTTTGTATACACAACTATGAATGTGGTGGAGAATATAGAAAAATGATGAAAACTTCTTAGATATTATCAAACATCTTAAGACAATGAGTTGCTGGGAGGCAATGATGAAAGGAGACCTATCTGTATCACCTTTCCTCGGCCCCGCCTAGACAGATTGGATACTACTTGGTGGAGATTCTACCTTCCTCCATGCCCTCTGGATTGAGGTTCCCTCTTGAAAGCTTATAAGCCAGTCACTTCTTGCCTTTGTAGCTCCCCGCCCCCTATTTTGGATAGCCAATGCCCAAGTTGCCCATCCCTGTCTACTTTGTGTATCAAGGAGATGGGAATGATCCTTGCTGTAAGGATTTGTTCCCTCTTTTGATCTACTGCATCCATAGGTGTAGGTCAAGTTCCTCAAATTGTATCAGGGCACTCTTTTTTTCCTCTTATTTCTTCTTCTAGTTGAGCTCTGATAATCCAGTCATTAAAGCCAGGTCAAGTGGGTATTGTCTGCAATGTTGGTATATTCTTAAGCACTCAGCAACTGCTTCTTTGTGGGTGTGATCAGAAGATGAGCTTGTGTACCATTCTCTGTTTACTGCTTGTGCAGCTTAATTTAGGATGTATTTAGCATATGTCGGTTATTGTCTAGATCCAGTGTGTAGAAGCTGGTATTGGTACTTGCCCAGTGGGTGAGGCTGTAAAAGGTATGGTTATGACTCAGGACCATAGTCTCAGGAGACACCACAGACAACTGGCATAACATAGTCCACAAAGACAATGTTCTACACCCTACTTTGGTAAGTAGCATCTGGGATTGTAAAGCTTATGAAAGATCATTTAAGGTTCACCTATTAGTCTCTCCATCTGTGGAAGAAAGAAGAGTGATAAGAAAGGAAGATGCTTGGAATAAATTAGACCAATGGAACAATGTAACATGTGGACATCAGTCTCCATGAATCTGAGACCAGAAGATCTAGATTGTGTTGGCTACCACTACCAACTGCTCTGAAAGGGATCACATCTTGGATAGAAGGACAGAAAATTTCATCCAATTTTCATCCAAGCAGTAGATAGCTATATAGGGGAAACAAATAAAAACATTTTTTAAAGGTGGCTGGAATGCAAATAGGTACTACAGGAAGAAGCTGGATAACTGTTGTTGCATGGAGAGGACTGCAATCACTGAGATGATTTGTTGAATGTTAAACTGATAATCTTGTCTGTAAACCTTCACTTAGTTCACAATAAAAAGTTAAAAATTAAACAGCCTACATCTAACATTAATGGCGTGAGTAAAATGGTATTGCTAAAAAATCATAGTAACTTTGTTTTATCTTTAAAGAACTGAAATTTATTTCCTCACAGGCTAAAGGTCTGAATTCAGAGCACAAGGGTACAGTGGGGAAGGAACTGGGGGGTTATACCTTATAAAAAGTCTATAAATCATAGAACCTTCATTAAATAAAACCCCAAACATGAAGCTATTGTTTCACACTATATCCTCCCATCTTAGTCTGTTTACTTCTGAAGGTGGTGTTTCCATTTCTCTAACCCTTATCCAGCTAAAGTCCTGGTATGGTGCTGGAGGATAAGCACTTGACCTCAAGGTTGGTTTGAACCTCAAGGTTGGTGGTTCCAGTTTACCAGCTGCTCCTCAGAAACTCTATACAGGGCCACTATGAGTCAGAACCGACTTGATGGCACTTAACAACAACAACAACAAACCCTTCCCTCAAGAACTCTGTGCTCTTTGATTTATACCACATTAAAATGGTAATTTTGGTGTCCTTGAAGGATTCAAAGCATCTTCCTTTTAAATGTTCGTTGAGTATTAGGAACAAAAAGGAGTCTGAGGGGTAAGATCATGGCTGAATGGTAGATGGGGTAAGGTTTCCCAATGAAATTCTCATAGGTCAGTCCTTGCTACCCTCAAAGAATAAGCAGATACATTGTCATGATGTAAAAAACAATTCCTTGGCCCAATTTTACTGGTCTTTGTAAAACTAGTGCAGTTTTCAATTTTCTTAAAATGTCTTCATAATAAACCCCTATGTTTGCCCTGCATCCTTTGAGAAAATAAATCAAGATTATCTCTTTGGATTTCATAAAAACAGTCACCATAACTGACATTTCTGCCTTGGATTTAACTAGCCTAGCAGATCCCCTTGGAAATCATTGTTTTTATTTGATCTTTTTTCAGAAGCCACCATCAGGAGACTAAGACAAATGTATTACTTGAGAGAATTTGTCTGGTTTGTTTAGAATATACTTGTGTATGTATGAACTAGAACTCTAGTACTTTTGATTTATTCTCATACTTAGGGTTGAACATTCTCATTTAATATCAAGGCAAAGATGTCCACCATTACCACTCTTCAACAAAGCGTAATATAATGCCCTCTTACTCAACATAGTGCATAGTTCTAAACAGTGCAACAGTGAAAGAAAGGGAAAAAAAGGCACAGATTTTAATGGAAGATATAAAACTATTCATATTTGCAAATGACAAGAAATACTTAGCTGTGAATCTGACAAAACATGTATGCTGAAAACTACAAAATGCTTGTGAAAGGAATAAAAAAATCTAAATAAATACAGAGATATGCTATGCTTGCGATCAAAAGACTAAATCGATACACAAATTTACTATACTTTCTATTAACATTCCTGTGAGTTTTTTGTAGATATAGACAAGATCATTGTAAAACTTATATGGAAAAGCAAAAGAACACGAATATCTAAATCAATTCTGGCAAAAAAGAAAAGAAAAGAAAAGAAAAAATGGAAGGAATTCAGCCAATTTCTAAACTTATTATGTAGCTACTGTAATCAAGTCTGTATGGTATTTACTGGCAGAGGGAAAGATCCATATATAAATGCAACAGAATAGAGAATATAGAAATAAACCCACAGAGAGATGCCCACCTGATTTTGACCAAGGTGCAAAAGTAAGTCAAAGGATGGAAGTTTTAACAAATGGTACTGAAGCAATTGATATGCACAACAAAAAATAAATATCAATATAAGGTTCATACTTTCTAAGAAAATTAACTCAAAATGGGTCCTAGACTTAAATGTAAAATGTACAACCATAAAACATTTAGAACAAAAAGGAAGTCTTTGGAATCTAGAGCCAGGCAGTTTATAGACTTGACAATAAAAGCATAACACAAAAGGAAAAATTTATAAATTGGATCTTGTTAAATTTTAAAACATTTTTTTCTGCAAAAGACCCTGTTAGGAAGATCAAAAAACAAGTTACCAATAAGGAGAAAATATTTTTAAACCACACATCTAACAAAGGGCTAATTTTTAAAATACATAGAGAATGGTCAAAATTTAAAAGTAAAACCAAACAATCCAACTAGAAAACAAGACATTTCACTTAAAAAGACATAAAGATGGCAGATAAACACATGAAAAGATGATTGACATTTATCCATTAAGGAAATGCAGACTAAAACCATAATGGCGACAATAACTAATAGTGATAACAGCCAATGCTGTCAGGAATGTGAAGAAAGTAAATCATTACAAAGTTTTACTGGGAATGTAAAATCTTATAGCAACTTTGGAAAAGAGTTTGGCAGCTTCTTTTAAAATGAAACACACAATTACCATGCGATTTAGAAATTGAACCCGTGAGCATTTATCCTAGAGAAATGAAAGCGTATGTTTACGTAAAAACCTGTGCAGGAATGCTTGTACCTGCTCTATTTGTAATAACCAAACACTAGAAACAATTCAGATGCCCTGTAACAGGTGAATGGGCAAACAGGTACTTGCCATGTACAGTAGCAATAGGAAATTAATATACCATAGAATACTACTCAGCAATAAATAGGAAAATGCTATTGATACACATACAACTGGATGAATCTCCAAAGAATTAGACTGAATGAAAATAACCAGTCCTAAGAGGTTACATGCTGTATTGATATAACGTTCTTGAAATGACTAGTTATAGAAATGGAGACTAGATTATTAATTTCAGGAGGGGTTCCACCACTCATTTGTCAGTTTGCTGTGCTGTGGTAGCTTTCATGTTACTGTGATGCTGGAAGCTATGCCACTGGTACTTGAAATACCAGCAGGGTAACTCATGATGCACAGGTCTCAGCAAACCTTCGAGACTAAAATAGAGGACTTGGATCAACTTCTGAAAAATTGGCCAGTGAAAATGTGAATAGCAGCAAACATTGGCTGATATACTGCTGGAAGATGATTGGAAGGCACTCAAAATACAACTGGGAAAGAGTTGCCCCCTCAAAGCAGAGTTGATTTTAATGACATGGATGAAGCAAAGCTTTCAGGACTCTAAGCTGCTAATGTGGCACAGCTCAAAATGACTGTAAACATCCATTAATAATCATGCAATGTATGAAGTATGAGTCTAGGAAAACTGGAAGTCATCAAACATGAAATGGAACAATTAAGATTGATATCCTAGGCATTAGTGAACTGAAATGAGCTAACATTGGCTATTTTGGTCTACTCTGCCAAGAATGACAAAGGAAGAGGGATGACAGCATTCATTGTCAAAATAGAACATTTCAAGATCTATCCTGAAGTACAGCAGCTAGTGATAGGATTAATATATACATAGATCTAGAAGAAAGACTAGCAATACAACTATTATTCAAATTTATGCATCAACCACTAATGCCAAAGATTAAGGAAATTGAAGACCTTTACCAACATCTGCACCCTGAAAATGATCAAACATGCAATTAAGATGCATTGATTAGAATGAGAAAGTTGGAAACAAAGAATAATCAGTAGATGGAAAATATAGCCTTGGTGATAGAAATGATGCTGGAGATAGCATGATAGAATTTTGCAAGAGTGATGACTTATTTATTGCAAATACTATTTTTTACAAAACATAAATGGAGATTGTACACACGGACTTCACCAGACTGTATAAACAGAAGTCAAATTGATTACATCTGTGGAAAGAGACAATGGAGAAGCTCAACATCATCAGTCAGAACAAGGCCAGAGGCCAACTATGGACTAGATCATTACTTGCTCATATGAAAATTCAAGTTGAAGATGAAAAAAATGAAAAATCCATGAGAGTCAAAGGACGATGATGTATGTATGTTGTTGTTATGTGCCATTGAGTCAGCTCCGACTCATAGCAACCCTGTATAGGGTGTCTGAGGAGAGGACCTTGCAGTTCAAACTGATCTTGTGTCTAGTGCTGGATGGTGGTGGTGGTGGTGGTTATGTGCCATGGAGTCGGAACTGAATCATAGCAACCCTGTACAGGGTTTCTGAGGAGTGGCTGGTGGGTTTGAACCATTAACCTTGCAGTTCAAACTGATCTTGTGTCTAGTGCTGGTGGTTATGTGCTGTGGAGTCAGAACTGACTCATAGCAACCCTGTACAGGGTTTCTGAGGCTGTAAATCTTTATGGGAGCAGAACGCCTCATCTTTCTCACACGGAACAGCTGGTAGTTTTGAACTGCTGACCTTAAGGTTCACAGTCCGATTCGTAATCGCTACACTATCAGAGATCTTGAGTTTAATGACCATCTCAAGAACAGATGTGACACATTGAACACTAATAACTAGATGAATTGTGGTATGACATTAATGACATCATTGTTGTTGTTGTTAAACGCTGTGGAGTCAGTTCTGAATCATAGCAACCCTGTATAGGGTTTCCAAGGAGTGGCTGGTGAGTTTGAACTACCAACCTTGCAGTTCAAACTGACCTTGCGGTGGAGGTCTTATCTCACAGCGCCACACCAGGACTCCAAGGATACTCTAAGGTCGTTAAAAAGATAAAAGAGACAAAAATGTATGTCAGAAGACTGAAACTTAGAGTCTCTGAAACATAGAGCTAAACAGAATGGAAATAATGAAGTAAAAGAACTGAACAGAAGTCCAAAAAATGATTGGAGAAAACAAAGTAAAATATAATGAAACATGTAATATCCTGAAAGGGAGGATAATGCTTGACATTTCTCAAGATAAAGGAATGGGATTGAAGAAAAAAAATTCAGCTCTTGATTTCTAATACTGAAGGATTCTATGGGCAAAATACTGAATGATGCAGAAAACATCAAAAGGCAGGCATATACAGATTTATTTTATCAAAAAGCATTGGTTGACCTTTAACTATTTCAGGAGGTAGTGTAAGATCAAGATCTGAGAGCACTTAAGGAAAAAGTCCAATCTGCACAGAAGGTATCGGTGAAAGGCAAAGTTGCAGGAATTGACACCATACTAACTGAGATGTGTCAACCAAAGGATGAAATGCTGGAAGTGCTCATTTGTCTATACCAAGAAATTTGGACGACAGATTCTTGGGCAATCTACTGGAAGAGAGCCATATTTGTGCCCATTACAAAAGAGGTATGCAAAAGAATGTGGACAGTATTAAACAATTTCATTAATATCACATCCAACTAAAATTTTTGCTGAAGATAATTTAAAAACGGCTACAGTAGTACATCAACAGGGAACCAGCAGAAATTTAAGCCAGATTCAGAAGAGGATGTGGAACAAGAGATATCACTGTTGATGTCTGATGGATATTTGCTGAAAGAACAGTATACCAGAAAGATGTTTATTGGTCTTTTAGTGATCATGCACAGGCATTTGACTATGTGGATCATAATAAATTATGGATAACATTGTGAAGAATGGGAATTTCAGAACACTTAATATTGCTTATGTGGAACATTTAAAAAGACCAAGAAGTAGTGGGTCAAACAGAGTAAGGCTATATGTTGTTGTTGTTGTTGTTAAGTGCCATCGAGTCGGTTCTGACCCATAGCGACCCAGTACAGGGTTTCCAAGGGGTGTAAATCTTTACAGGAGTAGAAAGCCTCATCTTTCTCCCGCGGAGCGGCTGGTAGTTTCGAACCGCTGACCTTAAGGTTCACAGCCCGATTCGTAACCACTACGCTACCAGAGCTCCTTCATGATTTAAAATTAGGAAACGTGTACATCAGGATTCTAGCCTTTCACCGTATCACCATATTTATTAAATCTGTATGCTAATATTCTGAGAAGCTGGACTATATGAAGAAAATGGCATCAGGATTTGAGGAAGAAGACTCATTAACAACCCAAGATGAGCAGATGACATAACCTTGCTTGATGAAAATGAAGACTTGAAGCACCTACTTGTGGAGATCACAGACTACAGCCTCCAGTCTTAGATATTTTGGACATGTTATCAGGAGAGACAAATCCCTGGAGAAGGCCATCTTGCTTGATAAAATAGAGGATCAATGGAACAGAGGAAGATCCTCAACAATATGGACTGACATAAGTGACTTTAATAGGCTCACCAGGATTTGAGACCAAAAGAACTAGATGGATACTACCCCCAACTGCTCTGAAAGGGATCACATTAGAAGTTTCTGGATAGAGTGGGAGAAAATACAGAACAAAATTCAAAACTATACATATATAGCTTACTGGTAAGGAATAGACTTGAGGAACCTGAGAATATGGCCCTTAACCAACAACCTTCGGGATAAGTTTTATCCTCATGGTCCAATTTTCAGCCAAGCAGTAGATAGGTATATGGAGCTGGGGGGTGGGGGAGACAACAACAGTAATAAAATATGTCCACCATGGAATGGTCAATCATTCAAAATCAAAAGGGCAACATTTACCTAAGGACAAAGTTGAGAAGAGATGGAAGGGACCACAGAGAAGGATAACTGTTGTGGCATGGAGGGGATTACAATCATTGAGATGAAACTAAGTGTTTGATTTGTTGACTGCAAAACTGATGATCTTGTTTATAAATCTTCACTCAATTCACAATAAAAAGTTAAAAAAGAAAGAAAGAAAGATTTCTCTGAGGAAGACTGGAACAGCTTGTGGAGCAAAGAACCAGAGAAAGAAAGTGTCAGGCAGAGGGAAATAAATGCAAGAGCAAGGACCTGGAGTGGGCATGAGTGGTCTATGTCCCAGGACCAGTTAGTGAGAGTGAAGCATCAGACAGGGCAGCAGGGGGCTGCATCTTGGGGGTTCTGGAGGACTATGGAAGGCAGAGGATCATAATGGGTCTCCTGGGACACTGGAGAACAGTAACATGTTGGGATTCACATTTTTACAGCCTATTCTGATCACCAGGTAAGGATAGCACCTAGAGAAAAGTGTAGAATAGGGCTGAGCAGGTAGGAGGCAATGACAGACCAGGTGGATGCAGTGGAGATGCCAGAGGTAACTGGAATGTAGCATCATTCTGCAGGTAGAAACAGCAGGTCTTGTGCTGGTTTGGATGTAGGCTATAAGGGGGAGAGAGAAGACAAGAAAAAAGGGGGGGAAATACCAACCCAACAGGCAATCATTTTGAGGATGGTGCAGGACCAGACAGTTTTTTGTTCTGGTGTATGTGGGGTTCCTATAAGCTGAATTGACTCAATGGCACATTAACAATAACAACAAAAACAATTTTCTTACTGTTGAGTGTGTTTGCTACACATGTACTGGATATAAGTTCTTTGTTGGATATGTGATTTACAAATATTTTATTTGGACTTCCATGTTTTCTAATAAGCAATCTGCTGTCATTTGATTTGTTGTTTCCCCTATATACCCTGTGTCATATTTATCTAGCAATTTTTAATATTTTTTTCTTGCTCTTTCGTTTTCATTGTGCTCATGTGCAACCTGGATCAAGAAGCAGTTGTTTGAACAGAAAAAAGTGGTTCCAAATAGGAAAATATGTTCAGAAGTGCTGTATCCTTTTACCTTACTTATTCAATCTGTATGCTAAACAATCTGTGAAGTTGGACAATGCTGAACAACTAACCTCCACCACTCATCTGCCAGTTTGTTGTACTAAGGTGGATTGCGTGTTACTGTGATTCTGGAAGCAAATAAGCATGAAGCTAGGCAATATGAAGAGGAATATAATATCAGGAAATGAGGAAGACTTATTCAAAAGCTGTGATATGTAGATGACACAGCCTTGCTGTCAAAAAAATTTAGACAGCTTGAAGCACTTATTGGAAAACGTCAAAGACTATACAGGCTTTCATATGGATTACTCCAAAAATTGCTGCAATGGGCCAATAAACATCATAATAAATGGAGGAAAAAATGAAGTTGTCAGTGATTTTATTCTACTTGCATAAACAATCAACATCTGTGGACACAGCAATCAGGAAATCAAATGATGTATTTATTGCATGAGGGAAATCTGCTGCAAAAGACCTCCAAAATATCCAAAAGCAAAGATGTCACTTTAGTGACTAATAGGTGCCTGACCCAAACTATGGTCTTTTAAATTACCTTATATGCATATAAAGCTAGATAATAAAAGTTGTTGTTAAGTGCCTTTGAATAGGTTACAAATCATATCGATCCTGTATAGGGTTTACAAGCAGTGCCTGGTGAGTTTGAACTGCCTACCTTGTGGTTCAAACTGACCTTGCAGCCCAGTGCTTTATCCTACAGCGCCACACCAGGACTTCAGACAATGAGCAGGGAGACAAAATAACTAATGCATTTGAACTGTGGTGTTGGTAAAGAATAATGAATATACTGTGAATTGCCAGAAGAATTACTAAATCTTAGAAGAAATACAACCAGAAGGCTCCTTAGAAGTGAAGATGTAGAGTGGCTTTCTATCTTGCCATCCATTTCAACAGGACTTATCTTAACTTGTTGAAACATGGTTATAATAGCTGCTTTGAAGTCATTTTCTGATAATTCTAATATGTGGTTCATCTCTGGTAAGTATCTGCTGATAGGCATTTCTCTTTCATGTTTTTGAGATTTTTTTGTTTTTCATGTATCAAGTAGTTTTGTTTTATTCCTGAACATACAATGAGATTCTGGTTCTTATTACATATTAAGCAGAATGTTGCTATTTTTATTTTAGCAGGCAATAATTTCAATTCGGTTAGGCTGTAAGTTCCAGCCCACTCTTTGTAGACTGTGATTCCAATGCTACGTCAGTTTTCAGAGCTTTGCTATTAAGTTCTGTCTCATATATGTGCAACCCAGGAGTCAGTAACGGTCTTGGGTCTGTAGTTCTCCTGTCAAAGATCTATACCTACAGAGCTCAAGGGTATACTCAAGAGTTCCTACACAACTTTATAGGAATATTTTCTCAACTTCTTCATCTCTATGATTTCCACCAAACTCTCTGGATTTCAAAAAATCCCTTGATGGTATTGTGGGAAGAAATGAAAGATTTTAGTTTGTTATTATGCCACAACTGTATCTTACTCCAGGGCCAAGTGGCAAGAGGATAGAGCTATGACAAAAAAAAAAAAAAATGGAAGGACTCATACATGTCCTTGGAACCACAGTCATAGTAAGAATTGGTACGTAGCTATAACAGCAGCAGCAATAGCAATTAGTGCTAGGTCATTCCACATGCTATTACAGATAAAAAGTCATTGACTCCTAATACAGCTGGGGCTTACCATATCCCTGTTTTACATATGAAAAAAAAAGATGTTTATTTTAAGATTTGAAGGAAAAGAGTTCATGTTTGAGAGTGTCCTGTAATAACCAAGTTATAAGGCTTTATGGGATGGAGGAACAGATTTGGAGGAGCCCTGGTCTGATAATTCAATGGTTGGTGTTTTGAATCCACCCTTTGCTATGTGGAAGAAAGACATAGAAGTCTGCTTCTATAAAGACTTACAGTCTTGGAAATCTCATGAGGCAGTTCTACTCTATTCTATGGGGTTGCTATGAGTTAGAATTGACTTGGTGGCAGTGGATTTTTTTTTTTTTTTTTGGTTTAAATAAACTTGGATATTAAACCTGAAATGGCTTTATAGATGTTTAGTAGGATTTATAATAGTAACCAAAACAACTGCAAGTATACTAGGCAGACATATCCCCAGATTTCTCTCCAAATACAGGAAAGGAATAGGAGAAGTGCCGCTAGTAAATTACCATCTGTGCCCATGTTGGGTCAGGGCCGACAGCTACAACTGTGCTTGCATTAGCTGTGCTCTGTTCACAGCTACACCTAGGGCCTCAGCTGTCTGGGAGCATGTGACCATGAAGGAACCAGGGAGACGGATGAGCATAAACTTGATTTATTGGGTTTAACAGTTCAGTGCTCACATCAAACTGCATGAGGGTCAAGGCAGCAGAAACTGACAGAGCTTATTAGTTGCTTTATTCTCCTTGAGAAATTCCCAATGCATACTATGTCCTTGAGGCCATTCAGGGTAGGGAGCAGTTCTGTAATTTAATGCTCTTGTAAGTTAGAGTTACACAATACTGGACCCCATTGAGCACTCTAGACAGCTTTCTCCCTTGTCACTCAAGTGTCAAGACTAAGAAAGTAATGGCTGGAGCCACATGTCTGGAATGATATGGAGATCTCTTTTCAACAATGTGCAGATCTGTGATCCCTATATTCCTTGGTTCGAATAGGGCTGTGAACTGCAAATTCAGCACTTTGAAATTACCAGCTGTTCGGCGGGAGAAAGATGAGGCTGTCTGCTTCTGTAAAGATTTACAGCCTCAGAAACCCTGTACAAGGTCACTATGAGTTGGAACTGACTCCATGGCACATAACAACAACAACCTTTAGAGAGTAAACAAGAACACAGAGTATAACCCACGTAAGTGTCTTCTCTTGTAAATCTCTTGATTGTTTCAAATATGTGTTTCAAGAAGGCATCTTTGACATAAAGGCAAATAGGAAGCACTGAGACCTGGCCTTTAGTCCTGGTTCTATCTGCTGTGAACATATGAATATTTGATCTTTCCTAAGGTCTCTGGTCTTTCCCCAATTCTGAGGATGATTCATTAACAATCTATGATATTCAGATGACATAACATTGCTTGCTGAAAGTGAGGAGGACTTAAAGTACTTACTGATGAAGATCAAAGAAAATATCCTTCAATATGTGTTATATCTCATTATAAAGAAAACAAAACTCCTCACAACTGGACAAATAAATAGCATCACGATAAATGGAGAAAAGATTGAAGATGTAAAGACTACATTTTGCTTGGATTCACTATCAACACTCATGGAAGCATCAGTCAAGAAATCAAACTATGTATTTCATTTGGCAAGTCTCCTGCATAAGATCTCTTTAGAATGTTCAAGAGAAAAGATATCAGTTTGAGGACTAAAGTGCACCGGACCCAAGTCATAGTATTTTCAATAGCTTCATAAGCATGTGGAAGTTGGACAGTGAATAAGGAAAGCCATATAAAAACTGATGCATTTGAGTTATGGTGTTGGAGAAAAATATTAAATGTACAATGGACTGGCAGAACACCAAACAAATTTGTGTTGGAAGACGTACACCCAGAATGCTCCTTAGAAGCCTGAATGATAAGACTTCATCTCTCACACTTCTGACATATTATCAGGAGAGATCAGTCCCTGGAGGAGGGTCAATGTAAAAGAGGAAGACCCCAATTAGATGGACTGGTACAATGGCAGCAGCAATGGACTCAAGCTTAACAACGATTGTAAGGATGGCACAGAACTGGGCAGTGTTTTGTTCTGCTGTGCATACAGACGTTATGAGTCATAACCAACTTGGCAGCACCTAACAATATGCATGTGAAAGTTGGACACAGCATAAGAAAGACCATAGAAGAATCAGTGCATTTGAATTATGATATTAGAGAATATTGAATATTAAATATGACTGCCAGGTAAACAAACAAATCTGTCTTGTAAGAAGTACAACCAGATGCTTCTTGAAAGCAAGGATGGAGAGACTTTGTCTCTCAAACTTTGACATATTATCAAGAGGGACCAATCCTTGAAGAAGGACATCATTCTTGGTAAAGTGGAGGGTCATCATAAAAAGAAGACCCCAATGAGATGGATCGACAGTGGAACAGTAATGTGCTCAAATAACAATAATTGTGAGGATGCTGTAGGAACAGACAGTGTTTTGTTGTGCTGTGCACAGGGTCACTGAGTTGGAATTGATTTGACTGCACCTAACAATGAGGTCTTTGATAATAGGAACTGTTCCTTACATGGCTACTCACTCCCAGCACATAACAGATTCTCTTATGTTTATAGATGACTTATCTTCCTAAGATCCTTTGATGAAGTGGATATGTTTCATTGTCTCATGAACAAGCCTTTAAATGAAACATTCCATATACCATGCATACTTGCTAGCTCTTACCAGGCATTCAGCACTAGGGATATAAGTTGAAGAAGGAAGCTTATAGTTTGGTGGACAAATCAGACTCTAGGCTGAGATAGTTGGTGATCCATGCAGTTAGAAAACATTATATATTTATCTCATCCCTCAAATGTATGTTCCAGTTAAGTCAGAGATCCAAAGGTGAAGGGTAAAAGCTAAATTCCAAGGGGGAATTTCTTTATGACTTCAGGTCAATATGTGTGAACACTAGAGGCTGGAAAGTGAGCATAGTGTTTCTTGCTGCACTGGTAGAGCATCAAGAAACACCCACTGCTGGATGTGATCTCCAGCATTGTTTCTATCACCAGGGCCATATTTTCCAACTACTGATCCTTCCTCTTTGTTTCCAGCCTTTGCATTCCAATCACCAATAATTATCAATACATTTTGATTGCATGTTTGATCAATTTCAGACTGAAGAAGTTGGTAGAAATCTTCAATTTCATCATCATTTGCTTTAGTGGTTGGTGCATGAATTTGAATGATAGTTGTATTAACTGGTCTTGCTTGAAGGCATATGGCTATTATCCTATCACAGACAGTGTTGTGCTTCAAGACAGATCTTGATGTTCTTTTTGGTGATGAACGTGATGCCATTCTTCCTCAATTTTTTATTCCTGGCATAGTTAACCATGTGATTGTCAGATTCAAAATGGCCAATACCACTCCATTTCAGCTCACTAATGCCTATGATAGCAATGTTTATGCATTCTATTTCAATTTTGACAATTTCCAATTTTCCTAGATTCATGCTTCATACATTCCATGTTCTGATTATTAATGGATGTTTACAGCTGTTTTTCTTCATTTTGAGTCCTGAAGACCTTACTCCATTCACATTATCACAGTCAACTCTACTTTGAGGAGTCAGCTCTTCCCCAGTTGCATTTTGAGTGCCTTCCAACCTGAGGGGGCTCATCTTCTGGCACTATGTCTGACAATATTCTGTTGTTCTTCATCATGTTTCAATAGTCAATAATCTGGTGCTGACAGTGTTCCTCTGCTATTCATAAGGTTTTCATGACTAAATATTCAGAAGTAGTCTGTTTCTCCTTCTTCCTAATCTGTCTACTTCTGGAAGTTCATCTGAAACCTGCCCACCATGAGTGACCCTGCTGGTATTTAAAATACCCATGGCATCACTTCCAGAATCACAGCAACACACAAGCCATCACATTATGACAAACTGACAGATGAGTGGTGGATCAGGTACATAAAACCCCCAAACAACCTGCAAATAAATTATAGGAAGGGATAAGTGAGTTTAATAGGGTGTCTGGAATTACCATGTTTCCAAACAATCAACAGCAATAAAATGAAAAGTTAAAAAATATCCTATTTAAAAGAACATAAAAAATCAGAAGTCAAACAAATCTAACAAAATACGTATAAAAGTATAAAACCTTATTGAGAGAAATTAAAGAATAATTAGAAAAATATATCATGCTCGTGAACTCAAACACAATAATATAAGATGTTAATTTCCCCTAATTGATCTAGAGATTAATTTCCATAGACAAGTTGATTTTAAAATGTTTGTGAAAAAGTGTAAGACCAAGAATAGCCAAGACATCACAGAAGGAAAAGAACCAAGTAAAAAGACTTATTTTGCTATTGATCTTTACACATAAAATTACACTAGTTAAATCTGTATGATATTGGTATAAAAGCACACAAGTAGATCAATGCACTACAACAGAAAGTTAAAAACAAGCTTTGCACTTGCAAAGCTGAGCATGGTCCTTATAATAAATGTTGCTCAGTCAACGGGGCAGCTATATGGAAAAAATTAAACCTGATTCCTACCTTACCAATTAGATCCCCTGAATCAATTTCAGGTAGACTGTAAATCTAATACAATTCAGCTTCTGGAAGACATCAAAGAATAGTATCTTCAAGAAAGCTGGAAGAGGGATAGATTTCTTAAATAGACACAAAAACTCTCATTGTTAAGGAAAAGACTGATATGATAGAGCATCCTAGAAATAAGATTTGTCTAGCACCATTAAAAAGTGAAAAAAACTGTTCCCAGAGTAAGAGAAGGTATTTGGAATTCATTTAATGAACAAAGGCATCTATCCAGAATACATATTTTTCAACTTTAAGCCATAATGTTATACAACTACACACTCATTGGAATAAACAAAATACAACACAATACAAAACAAAACATATATATAATTGAAGTGTTGGTGAGCATATGGAACAACTGGAACACTCATTCACGGCTCAAGTTTACATGGCAGAAAACATCTTAAATAAGGTAAGGACCATTTACAAAACAAACATGCAAATGTAATTTAAATGACAAGACATTAAAAGCATTTCCATTAAAATTTGAAATCAGTTTAAAGATATTTGCTAGGGCCATTAATATTCACAACAGTACTAGAGATTCAAGTATACTTTGTAAGTCAGGAACATGAAGTAATTGATACAAATATTGAGAGATAAAAATTATTTCCTTTTACTGCTGGCATGACTGCATACCTAAAATAGCTCTTTAAGAGACACCAGAAGAAACATTCAAATTAATGAATTTAGTTAGGTAGATTTAATTTAAATAAGAAAAATAATAGTTTTTCTTTATACCCTTTGAAGCTAACAAGTTCCATCTTGCAAATTGCTTCATCTCAGTCATTGCCCAAATTATTTTAATGTATTTCATTCTGTGGTATTTACTAATTTATTTCACCAGTACTTTTCTGATGAATACCAAGACTATTACTCTTTTGCCACCCTTTGAAATGAATACCCTTTCATCTGACTACTGTTAATAAGTGTGTATGCTCCCAAGTAGAAACTTCTGGAGCTACAACTGATACAAAAGGGTACGTCTATTTTAAATTTTACTACTTTCTTATTCAAAATTTACACTGATATCCTTCACCAACATTCTCACCTACACAGTGTACCTGTAAAGTTTCTCTTCTTTGACTAATATGTGAAAAATAATACTTCATTGTTGTATAAACAATGTTTTCTAAAGAAGCACCTCTTCACATGTTTAAGAGTCATTTGTACTACTTTTCCTTTGAAATCCAAGTTTAAAAACATCCTTGGATGAGGTGCAGTACAGGTTAACATGTGCACAACAGGGAAAGGTAAATTAATGAGTTAAACACTGCTTTTAACAGCAGAGCTAAGTGCAAAAGAATAATTAGGTCAGCAAGCCAGTGGATTTTGTCAATATATTGACTTATAACCCATGTTGTTATTGTTGTTAACTGCCGTCGAGTCGGTTTCAACCCATAGTGACCCTGAATAGGGTTTCCGAGGCTCTAAATCTTTACGGGAGCAGATCGCCTCATCTTTCTCCTGTGGAGCAGCTAGTAGTTTCAAACTGCTGATCTTCCGGTTCGCAGTCCGATTCGTAACCACTACGCTACTAGAAAAAGTTAATCATAGGGTTAACTTTTTTCCCCACAGAACTGATTTCAAATATATGTCCTTGTTACCATTAACTAGGGGTGGGTTGTTATTAGGTGACTATATGAACAACAGAACAAAACACTGCCTGGTTCTATGTTCTCACAACTGTTATGTTTGAGTCCAATGTTGCTGTCATTGTGTCAATCCATCTTGTTGAGGGTATTCCTTTTTATTTACTGTTCCTCATTTTTACCAAGCATAATGTCCTTCTTCAGGGACTAATTCTTCCTGATAACATGTCTAAAGTATGAGACATAAAGTCTCATCACCCTCACTTCTAAGGAGCATTCTGGTTATACTTTTTCTGGCAGTCCATGGTACTTTCATTATTCTTTGCCAACACCATAATTCAAATGCATCTGATTCTTCTATGGCCTTCCTTACTCACTGTCCAACTTACACATATGTACGAGGTGAATGAAAATACCATTACTTGGGTCAGGTACACCTTAGTCCTCAAACTGACATCTTTGCTTTTGAGTACTTTAAAGATGTCATTTGTAGCAGACTTGCCTAATGCAATATGTTGTTTGATTTCTTGACTGCTGCTTCCATGACTGTTGATTGTGGATCCAAGCAAAATGAAGTCTTTGACAACTTCAATCTTTTCTCTGTTTATTGGTCCAGTTATGATACATTTTTATTTTCTTTACATTGAGATGCAACCCATACTGCACACTCCAGGTTGGAGCTCTTAATTCTAGCTTTTATTGTAACAACAGGACATACATGGTAACTTATGCAAAGGAAAATATGAAAATGAGGGAAGAATGTTATACAAACATAGTAAAAGAAAGGTTGTTGACTATTTATTTGCATGAAATAGCAAAGAAGGTTAAGAGTAGTAGAGTACAAGAGATATCTAAAGGGGGGGTATGACAAAAAGCTTGTATATAGGATCTATATCTTAGTCACCTAAAGCTGATATAACAGAAATATCAAAAGTAAGTGGCTTTAACAAACAGAGATTTATTTTCTCACAATTTAGGAAGCTAGAAGTCCAAATTCAGGGCATTGGCTCTAAAAGAAGGCTTTCTCTCTATATTGGTTCTCGGGGAAGGTCTTTGTTTCTTTTCAGCTTCAATTCCTTGGTGATGATTTGGCATGACATCTATCTTGCCCCAAACTCTCCTTGTTTGCTCAGTTGCTTACTCAAACTGCTCTTTTCATATTTCAAAAGAGTTTAAGACAACCATACATTAAGACGGTCTCATTAACAAAGAGAATCTGCTTCTAAATGGGATTATAACTGCAGGTATAGGGGGCAGGACTTACAATACAGATATTAGGGAAACACAATTCATTCCATAACAGTCTACTTCCAACTTGCTTGGAGAATGCAAGGTGGGGAAATCATATTGAAGCATGGCCTTCCTTCCAATGTGTCTTCTTCTGAGAGCTCACTTAAAGATTGAAAAATGCTTCCTGTTAGGAATACTTTACAAGGAAATAACAGAGTCAGCATCTTGTTGCCTGACAGGAACAAATGTTCTTCATAATTTAATAAAGAGCTTTACCAAAATATAAATCTCAAAGCACTTTCTCTTCAAGTGTTTGGAGTACTTGACAAGAGCACTGTTTCCCAGATAGCAACCTGCTCTCTTCTATTTTCAAAGGGAATTACAGTTCTTTTGGCAGTAGCACAGCTGAGTCACCCCAGGAATTGCTTTAAGAAAAAACAACCTCAGAGAGACACAATAAGAACCATCTTTCTTTCTTCTAAATCAAGGGGATATGAAGATGAAGCCTGTTCTGAAAAAATGCCACTTCCCAAAATGTTTGCAAATGAGGAATGCACCATTTTAAAAGGAAATCAAACATTCTATCCTGACCCTCTAAAATCAAGTACAGCAATGGGTCTTGTTTAGTTCATAGGCCCAGTGTCTCAACCTTACCCATGATAAATGGAGAAAAGACTGAAGTTGTCAAGGACTTCATTTTGCTTGGATCTACTATTAACATTCATGGAAGCGGCAGTCAAGAAATCAAATGCTTTACACAAATCTGATGCACAAGACTTCTTTAATGTGCTGAAGAGAAAACATAGTTTGAGGACTAAGGCATGCCTGGCTCAAGCCATGGCATTTCCAGTAGCCTCATATGCATGTGAAAATTGGACGATGAATAAGGAAGACCTGAGTAGAAACGTTCCTTTGAATTATGGTGTTGGAGAAGAATATTAAAAGTAAGATGGACTGCCTGAGGAACAAATAAATCTGTGCTGGAAAAAGTACAGTCAGAATGATCCTTAGAAGTCAGGATGGCGAGATTTCATCGCTCATATTTCAGACATGTTATCAGAAGGGACCAGTGCCAGGAGAAGGGCATCATGCTTGGTTAAGTGGAGAGTCAGCAGAAAAGGGGAAGACCCTAACAAAATGGACTGAACAGTGGCAGCCGCAACAAGCTCAAGTGTAAGCAGGATTGTGAGGATGGTCAGGACTGGGCAGTGTTTTGTTTTGTTGATCACTGGGTCTCTATGAGGAATAACTTATTCAATCACATCGAACAATAATAACACAGTGGCAAAATAAGCTAAAATTATTTTATTGTTTCTAAGTGTCGTCAAGTTGGTTCTGACTCATAGCGTCCCTGTAGAGGGTTTCCGAGGAGTGGATGGTGAACTTGAACCACTGACCTTATAGTTCAAACCAGCTTGCAGCCTAGTGTGTTTTAATAAGAATGTTGTTGTTAATCGCCGTTGAGTCAGTTCTGACCTATAATGACTCTGTATAGGGTGTTCTGGGAGCAGCTGGTGGGTTTGAACTCCTGACTTTGTGGTTGGCTGTTCAAATGCTTATCCTATAACCAGACCAGGGGTCCAATAATTAATATTCCATTAAATTACTGTCAAGTAGCATGTGCTGAACTTAAAGCACATTTCTGAAAAAGATATACACTAAAGTAAGTCATTAAACGCATTAGGAATATCCCAAATATAAAGAATAATAAGTCAGAAAACTAAAGTGGAAACATAAACACAATAAACATGAGTAAAACTTAAGAGAGAATAGAAATAGATACTAGAAAAATAAATTATCTAAATAGTTAAAAATACATACGATTAATGAAGATTGAGAAGATAAAGTGATAGGGCCAGAGAACTAAAGATTAAAAAATAAATAAATCCAAGAAGAAAATAAATCAAGACAACTTAGATAAACTAAAAAGACAAAAAGTTTAAAGTGTGATTAACACTATAAAAAATTAGACAATAAGGAAAGCCAAGAGGACTATGATTTATAAATGGAGCCAGGCCTGGGTGTGAGGGGTCTGCAGAGTGGGAATGGGGGAAAGGTGACTCCGAGTATGTATATGGGTCCTCTGGTTCCCTCTGGTTCTGGCTGTGACAAGATACAAGCTCAGTACATACCACATGGTTAGTCACAGAAATTCTTCCCAGTCCCCACTCTGCCTCCTGCCTCTTCCCAGTCTGAGAATACCCAAGGACAGAGGCCTGAGGCAGAATGCATGCATCCCAAGTGCAGGAATATGAACTGATGGACATGTACTGATGGACATGCACCAACTTGTGACTGGGGCTCCTTTGTGCAGGAGGGACAGCTAGGGACCAGGACAGCAGCAGGAGGGAAAAGGAGGGAGCCGACAAATGTGTTGTTCTCCATGTGTTAGGGCTGAGTGGCATAGTCATGTTTCATCTACACAGCAGCCCTATGGAAAATGCCACTGAAGTTTCCTATGAGGGACATCTGAAGATGATACAAGGCCACAGAAGGGGTCCAAGTTGAAGCGGCTTGATGGCTCCCCAGTTATGGTGGTAAAGGGTAAGAAAGGGGAGGATGGTTACAGTATCCACAGCAGATGATCCCCTCAAAGAAGTACTGCAATCCTGGCTCCACCTGGGGTTTCCTGCTCCCCCAGTGGATGCACTTGGATTAAATGTAATCCTTTGAACAAGAGCACTCAAATGATCTGTTTCAGCTCTTAATCTGCCAGTGGCCCCTTAATCCAAATCTGCTGCCTGCCTTGCTTAATTTGTTTTTAATGGTCTTGGTTTGACTTTATTAGAAAGTGTATGTTGCAGAAGAGCACAGAAACTTGTGGGAATATGAGCGTGCTGTAAAGCACACATGCAGATGTATAAATTCACTCATAAAAAGGCAAAACAAATACCTACAGTACAGCTCTGGCTGAAGCATCAGTGAGTCCAGAGACCATGACAACACTCCCCTTATAGCAGACTAAGATGGGGGTCCAGATGGGTCTGAAATACATGAAGAAGTGCCCAAGGTGGTGTCTTGTGATCATTCACCCCTTTTCACTGATAGAATGCCCACTGCGCCACCTCCTATAATTAACACTAAAGGTATTCCTTTTGCTCCTCTTATAAACAATGATGGCACCACACCTATCTACACTTGTGCCTCTGTGCATACTGTTTTGGTGAGAATAGTTCCCAGGCAGAAGCAAAAGAATTGACAGCATGACCTTTAAGGGCAGCAACAGTGTTAGTACTGCCCCAACCCTCTGATGAGGGTCACAACCCTGCATTATCACAGCTTCCTGAAAGTCCTCACTCTGAATATGTCAGTGTATCTATCATCTGTATTAATAAAAGACTGCTATATCTCTTGCTACTATTTCTATCTGGCTGCTGTTTCCATACTAAGTCTCATGTTGTTGTTGCTAGGTGCCATGGAGTCAGTACTGATTCATAGCAACTTTATGCACAACAGATCAAAACACTGCTCGGTCTTGTGCCAACTTCACAATCATTGCTATGCTTTGAGCCCCCTGTCGCTGCCACTATGGCAATCCATTTCATTGGGGGAGTCCTTTTTTTTGATGATCCTCTACTTTACAAGTATGATGTCCTTCTTCAGGAACTGCTCCCTCCTGACAAGATGTCAGGAAGTATGAGAGACAAAGTCTGACTTCTAAAAGGAACATTCTGGCTGTACTTCTTCCAACACAGATGTATTTGTTCTTTTGACTTTCTGCTTCCTGGAAACCCTATGCTGATGTTAAGTGCCATGGGGTCAGTTTGGACTCCTAGTGACCCGGTATAGGGTTTCCAAGACTGGTGGGTTTGAACTACCTACCTTGCAGGTCAAACTGACCTTGCAGCCCAATGCTTATCCTACAGCACCACACCAGGACTTCAGGAAAGCCTACACATGTTTGCTATTAACAGAATTGACTCGACTTGAAAGCATTTAATAACAACAACTGACCCAGTACCATTTATTGAATCATCCATCCATTTCTACTGATTTAAATAGCACTCTTGGATCAACTATCAAGACTCATTGAAGCAGCAGTCAAGAAATCAAACAATATATTGCATAAGGCAAATCTGTTGCCTGAGACCTTTTAAAAGTGTTGAAGAGCAAAGATGTCAGCCTGAGGACTAAGGTGCGCCTGACCCAAGCCATGGCATTTTCAATAACTTCATATGCATGTGAAAACTGAACAGTGAATAAGGAAGACTATAGAAGAATTGATGCTTTTGAGTTATGGTGTTGGAGGAGAATATTGAAAGTGCCATGGGCTGCCAAAAGAACCAACAGGTCTGTGTTGGAAGAAGTGCAGCCAGAGTGCTCCTTGGAGGCCAGGACGGCCAAACTTCGCCTCTCATACTTGGGGCATATTTTCAGGCGGGACCAGTTGCTAGAGAAGGATATCATGCTTGGTAAGGTGGAGGGTCTGAGAAAAAGAGGAAGATCCCCATTGAGATGGATTGGCAAAGTGGCAGCATCAATGGGCTTGAGTGTGGCAACAATTGTGAGGTTGGCCCAGGATTGGGCAGTGTTTCGTTCTATTGCGTATAGGGTTGCTATGAGTTGGTACTGACTCGATGGCACCTAACAGCAACAACTTAGTAAAGAAAACAACTTCCCCTGCCCATACACATGTATAGCAGGGTCTGCTTCTTAAATCTCTGTTCTGTTCCACATATTTATGCCTGCCAAATGGTTTAATTACTCTTGTCCAATAGTATATTTTTGACGATTCTTTGTCATCCATTCTTGCCTTCATTTGGAATGTTTTAAATGACTTTATCCCCCATCCTTTGTTTAGGGGTTGATCCTCAGTTAAGTGAGCACAGATAGAGAGAAGGACAAAAGGCCGAAATCTGGGACAAAGTCATAAGAAGCACTATTGGGACACATCTCTTCGGGCCCCTTCTTTCTGACCTTCTTCAACTCTCTTGCAAAGTGGGTCTACCCTCTTAGTAAAGGACAGAGAGAACAGACCCTGTGCCATTTTCAGTACAGTTTAAACACCTGTACACTTAGGCCAAATATAACATGAAGTGCACATAGCAAACTACACATCCCCCAAGCTGGTCATATTTACACAGCTGCTATAAAGTACATAAGTTAAACACTTATACCCTCAGGCTGGTTGGATACACATTTAACATGATGGATCTGTAAACGGTATACCCAAGGTCCCCATAACCTGGTTCCATGGGTCAGGATACACTATGCTGTCAACCCTGGGTATACCCTTTGGTTACACACTCAGCCATACCAGCAAATACAGGTGAGTCATTATGTGACGTGTCACAAAGAAAGTAAACCAAAATGCTCCATGTGTATGTTCCATAGTTACTTCACTTTATATCAGCTAGGCTCTGGGTTCAAAAAGGCCATGGTGGTCCCCACAGTGTAGCAAATATGGGGATCCAGGTCCTTGCCAGGGCTCACTGGGTCCATGGCTGGCCCACAGGAGGCCACACTGCACAGGATGAGCAATAAGCTGCCAAGTCACGAGGTTGTCCCTACCACCTAGCCTGGGCAATACTGGAGCAGCTGTGAGTGGCCCAAAGTTCACAGGCAGGAGACTCCTAGGGTTCCTCCCATTCTTGGCATTGCCCCTGGAGAGCACCCTCACACAAGGGGTCGTTTTGTTCCCTAGGTCATAAGCAGGGAGGGGCACTGCTAAGGGACCACCTTACTCCAGCTGAATGGCCTTACCTCCCCCCTGGCAGGCTTCCTTCTTATTCACTTTTCTCTTTAAGTCCCATATACCTGTGCCCCTGGGACCTCTATAGGAAGACATATCAGCACCCATGGCCCATTGAAGACCCTGGGAAACTCTACCCAGCCCAGCAGGGCAGAGGCCAGAGGCATCCGCCAGAGACCTAGTCGATTATCGTCCCTGAGTTCTAGTACCCCTGGCTAATGAAATGGCCAGTGTGTCACTGTGCTCATATAGAGCCACATTTGCACTCACATATCAGTGTCATTCTATTAAATGTGAATAACTCAGTTCTCAACCTTGCTGTCAGAGTTCCAGTGATTTACAAACCAGCTCTGTGATTCTTCAGTGTAACAACTACTGCAATGACAGTAATTTCTCATTTCAGCCTGCAGCTCTGTGCACGTTCATAGTCAACACTGCTATCACATACATCTGAGAATGTGTACAAAAGGGCATGTTGGCTAGGACTGCCTAGGCAGTCCTTTGTGCCCTTTGCTAAGCTCTTGCTAATTGTAGGGGCACAGTAATAATGTCTAGGAGCCACTGGGCATGATTGGTTCCTGCCTTGGAAGAACAGTTCGCTGAGTGCTCCAACTCAGCCCCCACTTGGCCAATGGGACTGTGCTGCTGAGTGAGAAGGATGTGAGTGTGTTTGCTGTGTGTGAGATGCCCTTCCACAGACTCATCCTTTTGTCATCAGGCAGTGGAATTGGATGAAGAAGCAATGGAAATGTATCCAAAGATTATTTTCACCTTCTATGTACAACAAATATTGAAAGTGCCATGGGCTGCCAAAAGAACCAACAGATCTGTGTTGGAAGAAGTGCAGCCAGAGTGCTCCTTAGAGGTCAAGATGGCCAAACTTTGTCTCTCATACTTCGGACATATTGTCAGGAGGGACCAGTTGCTGGAGAAGGATATCATGTTTAGTAAGGTGGAGGGTCAGAGACAAAGAGGAAGACCCCCATTGAGATGGATTGGCAAAGTGGCAGCATCAATGGGCTCGAGAGTGGCAACAATTGTGAGGTTGACCCAGGACTGGGAAGAGTTTCATTCTGCTGTGCATAGGGTTGCTATGAGTCAGTAACAACTCGATGGCACCTAACAACAACAACAACAAACGCACAACTAGGAAGAGTCCTGGAGTGGCACTGCAGGATAATGCACTGTTCAGTTTGAACCACAAGGTTGGTGGTAGGAACTCACCAGCCACTCCTTGGAAACCCTAGACAGGGTTGCTATGAGCTGGAAAAAACCCGCTAGCACTTAACAACAATAATGCACAAGTATGAGGGAAGTTGCTAGTTGAGATGATTCCCTTCTTCAGATTTCACTGAAAATATTTTAAAAATGTCGAAACATTCTCCCTGGCTTAAGCCTGTACCTGAATACTATTGTAATGTACACACACTCATACACCTGAAAACACATATCTGTGCACATAAACACCCATGCACACCCAGACCACCACCCATGCACAAACCTGAATTTATATACTCACACACAAGTGTACAAACACATATATGCATATATATACACATTGTTGTTGTGTTATTGTGAAGTGCCATTGAGTCAGTTCCGACCCATAGCGACTCTGTATAGGGTTTCCGAGGAGCAGCTGGTGAGCTTGAACTTCTGACCTTGCAGTTCAAATGGCTTTGCAGTCTGGCGCATTAAGCCACAGCTCCACACGAGCACTCTATATATATACATACACACCGTCAATTCTAGTTTGGGGAACTGAAGGCAGTTTTATTTGGGGTTATGGGGAGAGTCTCCACATGACATTGCATTTATACTTTGGTCTACACCAGTGGTTCTCTACCTTATAGTGGCCATCAGCCTAACAGGACAGACTTGTTAAATCACAGACTGCTTTAACAAACACAGAAGTTCTGATTCGGTAGAACTAAGGTGGGCCTGAGAATGGCCTCTCCAGAAAGTTTACAGAGGGTGGGAATGCTAGAGTCTAGGGACTACACTTTGAGAACCTATGACTTACACTGTCCTATCAATCCACACAGCAGTACTCAGAGAAAGGATATCAGCCCTTGCTCAACAGACTGGCATGAGCCACAGGACCAGCAGAGAGCAGTCAGTCGCCCTGCCTGTACGGCTTTTCCATGCATTGTTAGGCTGTGACCTGAGTGCAAAACCCAGGAGCTATGCCTTTTCAGTCCTCTGACCTGAGAGTCCCTGAGTCTACACCAGTCTAATGGAAATGTCTTTTTAGGAGGCTCCCACCATGAAGAATTCGTGATTTCAGCGTCATCCTCTCCTCCACCACCGGCTCCCTGCATTGCAACAATCTGCCTCGCTGCATCTTTCCCAAAGCAGAAGTGCGCTCATCTCTGCTTTTGGAACAGAGCTCACAGCCTCAGATAATAGCATATACTATAACACACACATGCCACACAACTGAGGGGCCAATAAGGGCACTTCTTTGTTACAAGATAGACACACATGCCCCTGGGACTAACGGGGTAATCAGGGCTCTACTTGGTGGCTCTTTCAGTTTCCAAAAGCACCAAGGCAAAAAGGGCAGGAGCAACATTAAGAAACTGGTCTGCCCTTTAATGTCTCAATCAATGTGACAGAGAAGTGTCAGTCCTCACTGACATGCTGTGAGGTGAAGGGACATGATAAGGTCAGTCAGAAACTCAGGTGAAGGACGACAGTGTCTACCATGCCAGCACCCTGAGCATCTCTGGTTTTCTGCATTAGGATCCTCTTCTGCTGAAAATATTATTGCTTCTGCATCATTATATTTGTGTTATTTATTTTAAAAAAACCAGTAATATATCCTGCCAATAGGTAAAGGACAGTAGACATCCCATTCAACCCGGGCAGCCATACTCATCTTCCCTGAAGTTATTTGGCACAAGTATAATTTGATTTACATGAACATAGAAGCTCTATATTATCCTTTGTTAGTGTAGTCAGTTATGAGTTAAGCTACTAACCACTAAATCAGTAGTTTGAATCTACCAGGTGCTCCATGGGAGAAAGATGAGGCTTTCTGCTCCCATAAAAATTTACAGCCTCAGAAAACCTATACAGGGTTTTCTGTATAGCTAAGAATAAGAACCACTGGATGGCACAAAACCACCATCAACACCACTGCAGACAAGTTAATGAGACACATATTTCAGTGGAGTACAAAAGAGGAGATAGAATTAAAAACTGCATCTGAAAACCATGGGACTTTTCCCAAGCAAAAGAAATAAAAAAGCATTTAGAATCATGAATATTTTAAAAATTGGAATTTTCTGCCCTTTCTTAATGCAATAGTAGAAATATTTTCCCTTTCCTAAATGTTAGATAAGAAACTCCCATTTAGAAATCTTATACTATATTCAGTCAAGGTGGTGGTTGGAAGGAACTGGATATCACTCTAAATGCAGAATTTTTTTACAGATCAATACTTTCAAAGACAGAAAAGCTATTTTTATTATTGAAAGTACAATATTATTTCTTTCAACTACAATCTATCTATAATTTAATGTTTTTACATTTAGAAGCTATTGACTTCTATGATCTTAAACATAATTCTAGAGGACCCATGTGTTCTGGAAAACAGGTTAATAACAAATTTAAAATATTTTATCTTTAAAATGACTAAGTATATCTCATAGAATAGACCAATTCAAATGCAATTACAACCTTCATTCTGGCACACTGTTTCTGGAAAAAGTTTTCCCAGCAAACTTAAACAAGTATATATAGTTTGTCTAAACATGGCACCAACAACCAGTCTATTATATAGATCTTATGGACATTTAATATGCCACTCATTACTTGTCAAGATACAGTCATCACAAGGGTCTTAGTAATAGATACACTTTAGTTCATTTACAGACTAGAACAAAAATGTGAAATATTGTTAATATTTATAAACTATGAGATGTATTCGTTTTACAAGCACTGTGCTTTATCTACATGTGTTTTATCATGGAGCAATCATGGGTTGATTGGCCTTCCCAAAGTAAAGGAAATTATATTATTTGTCAATGTAAGTATCAGGCTTCAAAAGTGTATTTCCTTCATTTACTAATAGATTAGTTAAATTATACTGATCAAGTGTTTTAGACATTCAGATAATGATAATCAAGTTTGGACTTCCATCTTTACATTATAGTTACTTTCTAGGGATCAATGTCAATTTATGACACTTTTCAATATTAAAGTACTATTATTTATAGAAAAATAAATAATTTTGTAGATGCTTATCTATAATGATGCTTGGATCTTTATGTGAATGAGATTTAAAGTTTATGATGATTTTATAGTAGAGAAAGCCAATAGTCCACTTGTTTATCCTGAGGTCAACATGATCAAATATGAGGAGACATCAAAATGTTCCCAGAAAACTGGAATTAAAAGATAATGGAATTCTTCCACAAACTTTTTGAAGCACGCTTGAAGAGGCATTGGTTAAAGGTACTCGTTAAACCGTAAGCACTGAATCCTGGTCTCACTAGATTTATTAAAATGTCTATGGTGAGAATCCCAGATATATTTGCAATATATTGACTAATCAATGTCTCTAAAATCATACATTCATTTTTCAATACATAACATTTTAATATAAAGAGGTGTTAATAACTGACATTGAATCCTGAAATACAACCAAATAATTAAAAGAGGCCCAAACATGAATATCATGATTTGAATGTCTAGAAGTAATGAAAAACATAACATATAATTTCTATTTTTTTAAGCATAGAGAAAAGTTAATGCATTCCTACAGCCCCCATAGCGACCACTGACTATGCCATGATGGGTGCCATTTCCCCTGAGAGCAGGCTGGGCTTCTGGGAATGGCTTCTTCGTCGGCTCCCATCCTGAACTCATTCAATGTCCAAGGGCCTGGCTGTGTTGCACCAGGCCCTCCTGAAAGCTCCTTACCTCTGAACAAACCACTTTGCTGGGCCAGAGAGGGTAGGCTGATGTGAGTTTCAGACAGATGGTCACTCTTCCCTGCTTAGAACAGATGAAAAATGCTACACGAGAAAAATTAAAGGGATGTTTTGTTCTAAACCAAAGAAAGCGACAAATCCCATTGGATTCGGGTTGGAGCCTCGTGACATGGGACCATGCACATGTGACCTACTTTTTGTCCAAATCCCTGGCTTCCTTGGAGGGGGGCTGTCATGTAGATAACTCCCTCCCCCAACAGAGGCCACTGAGCAGATTCATGCCGCAGGATAGAAGGCTGTGCTATTGCAGTCCCTGGAATAGGAGGGGTAGGTTGGGGCAGAACTTCAGGGCCCAGAAATAATCAAAATGCAAAGCTGTCACTGTT
The DNA here is from genome assembly GCF_000296735.1 of Chrysochloris asiatica. NCBI lineage: Eukaryota > Metazoa > Chordata > Mammalia > Afrosoricida > Chrysochloridae > Chrysochloris > Chrysochloris asiatica. The sequence goes on along the minus strand of NW_006408872.1, from coordinate 170,143 downwards.
GTGTGGACTGTTTGCTCATGGACAAGCCCTGAGCTCATGGCTGACCTATGAAAGTCAGAGGCTTGTCCTAGCATACTGGCTACAGGCTCATAGGGTCCTGGAACTGCAGAAGAGGCCACTCATTCCTAGGACTCATGTCTGAAATGGCACACGCTTGAAATCCTCTCCTTGCCCCAGTCATTCCCATGGTGTAACTGACAGCTTCTAGGTGCAGTCTGGAAAGCATGCCACATAATCTTAGGATTGCACCTTATTATCAAAAGAGACCTGATGTTAAGACCATGGTCTGAGTAGTGGGATGGAAGGACCCTATAGTAGACCCATCAGCCTAGACAACTGGGGCCATGAGAGAAGGCAGAGAACTCATAGAAGTAGCAACTTCCATCCATAGAAGTAGCAACTTCATTCCACCCTCCAGCTCCACATAGCATTTACTTCTATTGTATGCCAAAATCCCATACAAAAATCAGATGAGAAATAATTAAGACACATTAACATTAGTAGCAGTAAAAACATGCATAAAAAAGGAGCTGTTCACTGTGGGGGATGAGAAGGGAGAATGTGTTTGCCAGGGGTGGAAGGAGGCACTGGGGTGGCAGCTGCACATGCTTTGGAATGTGCTCACAATTAAAAACAAAAACAAAAACAAAACAAAGGTACAGAGAAGAAATACAGTTGTGCAGATCTTGGAGTCTTCTCTTTCAGATTTTTCTCAAGTAGATGTGTGTGATTACATCTTTTCTGGCAAAAACAGGGCCAAACTATCCATTTTTGTCCTACCATTCTCCTTTTGCATCACATACTAAAATTTACCATGGTATTGCACTTAAAATCCATATAACAATGAACACATTCCCCATGACATACTGTGCACAGGAATGTAACAATCTGCAGTGGCAGTACTTTGTAGGCATTCTGAAGCATTTCATTAAATAATGCTTTCATAATGATCTTTGGGTAGCCTCTTTTTGTCCTTCTCTTGTTTGCTTGGAATATATCACAGAGATGAAATTTCCAGGTCACAGGCCCTAGTTCTGGTGCACTGACAGACTGGCCCAGCAGACTGCACTCCACTGCAGCAGGGTGAGGGGAGGGGGGCAGTTCCTGTGTTCTCACACCCTAGGTTCCTTGCTTTGGTGCAGTCTGGAAAGACTGAGCCCGAGGGTATCCAGGATGACAGCAGGATAGTGCTAACAGTCAGCAATAACACAGTACTTGCTACATACCTGCACTCTCCAAGTGTGTTTCTGTATTAATTATTTACTTCTCAAAGCAACTTCTGTCTTATGAGAAAAACAGCAGAGTCACTAATTTACTTGCTCAAGGTTATCAGGGTAGTAGAGTCAGTTGGAATCTAGGGCAGTAGCCCAAGGGCCTTTGTGTTTGATCACTGGTGACCATGGTGTCAAATGTCACTGACAGACCATTAAATAGGACTAAAAATTGACTTTTGTGTTTGGTCACATGGAGGTCTCTCGTAATCTTGACAAAGGCAATGTGACAGAACACCAGAGGCAGGAGTGGTAATAGTTGAAAACCATCAGCTGGGTGCACAGGCCATTAAAGAAAGCAAAGAGACTCAGTGGTTTTTGCAAATGGGATGTAGTTAAGGAAGGTTGTGGGAAGAAGGAAACTGCAGACATAGGAGCAGAGTGAGGGGACAGCTGCAAGAGTCAAGTTCTTAAAGAAGTGAAAGGGAAGGAAGCCAGCACACAGGTGGGGGTGGGGGGTAGAATGTCTGCTCTTAATGGGACAGGAAGGCGTTGAAGACCACAGGGACCCACAAAAAGGCTGAGAAGGAGCCAGAGATGATACAACCTTGCTTGCTGAAAGAGAAGAGGACTTAAAATACTTACTGATGAAGATTAAAGCCTTAAGAATGGGTTGCACCACAATGTACAGAAAACAAAAATCCTCACCAGTGGACCAATAAATAGCATGATAAATGGAGAAAAGATGAAGTTGTTAAAGACTTCATTTTTCTTAGATCCACTATCAACACTCATGGAAGCAGGAGTCAAGAAATCAAACAATTTACTGCATTAAGCAAATCTGCTGCACAGGCCTCCTTAATGTGTTCAAGAGTAAAGATGTCAGTTTGAAGACTAAAGTGGTCCTGACCCAAGTCATGGTATTTTCAATAGCCTCATATGCATGTGGAAGTTGGACAGTGAATAAGGAAAGCCATATAAAAACTGATGCATTTGAGTTACAGTGTTGGAAGAATAATATTAAGAGTACCATGAACTACCAGAAGAACAATCAAAACTATGTTGGAAGAAATACAGTCATTATGCTCCTTAGAAGCCAGAATGGCAAGACTTGGTCTCTCATATTTTGGATACATTATCAGGAGGACCCAGTCTCTGGAGAAGAACATCATGCTAGGTAAAGTGGAAGGTCAGTGAAAAAGAGGAACACCCCCAACAAAAATGGATTGGCACAGTGGCAGCAGTAAAGGACTCAAGATCAACAATTGTGAGGATGGAAGAGGTGTGTTTCATTCTGTTGTACATAATGTTGCTGTAAGTGGGAACCGACTCCGTGGCACCTAGTAACAACAACAACAATATCCAATGGGAAAAGGACATGTGAAGCTATGATTTTTGTAAGATTAGAAAGTTAATCACTGTTGCATAAGACTGGATGCTCTGTGTATGGGCTGATACTGTTTGGATGACAAATAATGACCTATCTTACTGATAAGTTATTATTCATTTCTTCCATAAACTTATAGTTTCTGCTTTCATCTCAATAAAAGCACTGATCACATTCTTACAAACTTTTTAAAGCAAACGTGTGTTTTATTTATTTGTGGCAATAATTATGTATATAGCATATAGAATTTAAAATATTTGCATCAAAAATTTTAAAGTAAAGTAAAAAAATAAAAAATAATTTGATATTTTCAAAAAAGGTTATGTTGTCTGGGCAATATACAAATGATATTTATGGAATATAATTTTAAGTAAAAATTATCTATAAAAAGACAAAACTTACTTAACTTTTTGAAACATTCAGCAAGTCTCACTCATTTTATAAAAATAAAACATTCACAATTCTAGTGCTCAGTGTTTAGTTAGTTGCCCATGTAAATATCTGGCATCTTGTCTTATATGTTTTAAGTCTTAACCTCTACTTCTATAAAGTTAAGACAGATGAGCATTTTTAATATTATAAAATGTTCTTCAGCTACCATGAGCAAAGGTTGCAAAGGCAACATGTATTTGTGAGTATCTCTGGAATCACAAACTGGAACGCAAAAGAAAGGGGTAAGATAGGTTTTCAGAACTATGTTGTTGTTGTTAAGTGCCATCAAGTCCTCTCTGACTTACAATGAACCTGTATAGAGTTTTCAAGGAGTGGCTGTTGAGTTTGAACCTTTGACCTTGCAGTTTAAACTGACTTTGTGGTTGAGTGCTTATCCTATAGTGCCACACCAGGATATTCCTTTATTCAGGAAGCTTCTGCATCCATGTCGTCCGAGAGGAAGGATTTAACCAGTGAACCCTTTTCTCTAATCACTTGCATCACTCAGTGTTCCACACACCTGATGCAGTATCCATCTGTGGTGGTAGCACAGCCCTAAGCCTTCTTGTTCTATTTTATGGACAGAAGGCAAAAGAGGCAGAAGTGTTTTTCTGGGATCTGAATGGTATTATTCACGTAAATAGGTGATGATGACTATATGTTATGTGCAACGTCAGTGTTAGATCCTCACATGATAAAAGGTGTGTTCCATGTGTGTATGTGTGGACCTGCACTTATGAAACTCAACAAATACACAGCACAGTACAAACAGTACTTAACTGTAGCACAGTACTCAATTTTCTATCTACTTGAGAAACTTTTAAGAGAACTTTTACTAGGCTAATATTTTGCTATGCATAAGTTTTAGAACTGTTTACTTGCGCATTCCATAGATTCCACTGAGCAAGTCTGTATTTATGAATCTGAGCTGTCTTCTTTGAGTCAACGATCTCATTGTCTTCCATGCAACGATGTGTACAATGTATGCACATACTGCATTGCAGTAAGCAATGATTTTTGGCAATCAATACTTAATTCAATGTGACAACCTAAGGCCACTTGGGGTCTTACAAATGGCCTGAAAGAGTCTGTGGGTGCTCTCATCACTGCCTTTGTGGGCTGACAGGATGACAGTTCTTAATGGACAATGCATTTCTAGGTTGAATTTCGCATACTGTATTGTTTATTTAACTAATTATGAATTCTAATATAGAAATGTATATGTTCATGTAATCATCACTAGTATGGGGATGTACAACAATTTCATATCTTTATAGTCACTCTCTCTGTACATTAATCTGTTCTCTATCACTATGTTGTTGTTGTTTGTTGTTAGATGCCATCAAGTCAGTTTCGATTCATAGCGACCCTATGCACAACAGAATAAAAAACTGCTCTGTACATTGCACCATCCTCACAATTGTTGCTGCATTCAAATTCATTTGCTGCACTGCCACTGTGCCAATCTGTCTCCATGGGGGTCTGCCTCTTTTTTGCTGACTCTGCACTTCACCCAGCATTGGTCCCTCCTGATAACATGTCCAAAGTATTAGAGACATAGTCTTGCCATCCATCCTGGCTTCTGAGGAACATTCTGGCTGTACTTCTTTCAAGATAGATTTGTTTGTTCTTTTGGAAGTCCATGGTACTTTTAATATCATTCTCTAACTCCGTAATTCAAATACATCAATTTTTCTAAGGTCTTCCTTATTCATTATTCAACTTTCACATATGATACTATTTGAAATACCATGACTTGGGTTAGGCGCACCTTAATCCTCAAACTGATCTCTTGCTCTTGAACACTTTAAAGAGGTCTTGTATAAAAGATTTGCCTAATGCAAATTGTCTTTTGATTTATTGGATGTTGCTGTCGTGAATGTGGGTTGTGGATCCAAGCAAAATGAAGTCTTTGGCAATTTCAATCTTTTCTCCATTTATCATGATGGTATTTATTGGTCCAGTTGTGAGAATTATTTTTCTTTACATTGAAATGCAATCCATAGTCTTTGATCTTCAGCAGTAAGCATTTTAAGACCTCTTCACTTCCAGTAAGCAAAGTTGTATCATCTACATTTGACAGGTTGTTAATGAGTCTTCCTCCAATCCTGATGCCATGCTCATCTTCATATAATTATAAATTCTCAGATTATTTGCTCAGCAGACTGAATAAATATGGTGAAAGGATACAACCATAGGGCACACCTTTCCTGATTTTAAAACATTCAGTATCTTCTTATTCTGTTTGAACTGCCTCTTGGTCTAGGGCTCCTTATGAGCACAATTAAGTGTTCTGGAATACCCATTCTTTGTAATGTTATCCATAGTTTGTAATGGTCCATATAAAAGCCTTTGCATAATCAAAAAAGCACAAGCAAATATCTTTCTGATATTCTTTGCTTTCAGTCCAGACCCATCTGATATCCCTAGTTCCACATTCTCTTCTGAATCTGGTTTGAATTTCTGTATTGTAATAATTTTTTTCCCAATAGTAAAAGCATTTATTATCAAGTGAATTGGGGAACAAAATTGCTTTATGTACTGTGTATTTGGGGAGGGAGGATACCACACCTCCACACAATTACAACCAAGGATTTGGCATTGGTACACCTCCGATACCTTTATTTTACTCCTGTTATGCCATGAATTCATAGGGAATAGGTTCTAGCAGCTTAGGCTCCTTTCCATTGGTTCTCACAAAGTGCGCCTCTCTATGGGGAGAAGGCTGGTGCTTTAGTTGAACTCAGGTCCCTTTCTCTTTGGCTTCCTTCTTTTTCTGCTCATTTTCCTTCACTCACTTCAAGAAGCTGTCTCTGTTCTTAAAGTGCTTAATATGCTCAATGCGCACATTAATTCTCTTGGCAAGAATCTTGCCCTTGACTTGCTTGTTCACAACAATGCCGAGACTCTTCCAGTTTTGCCATGGTAATATTTGTGCAGAATGCCTTTTTGAACTGTGCCCATTCCCCCTCGATGTCCACAATATTGCCTTTCTTGTAGATTTACCCATGTGTCCAAAGGAACGACCCCATGTTTTCTGAAAGGCCTGGAGAACATATAGTGCATGCCCCACCTCTTTCCCTCTGTGTTCGCCATCTTGGAGGATTACTGCAAGATGGTCGCTCCAGCAGAAAGTTGTAATCATTTTTTAACTAAAGTAAAATTTTATTTGCATATAATATTAATGATAATGTTTCATGATTTTCACATTCCTTTAGGCCACCTCTCTTTGGAATGGGCACAAATAAAGATCTCTTCCAATTGGTTTGGCATTTCAAGATTATCATATAAATGGAATCATATAGTGGGTAACATTTTAACACTGGCTTCTCTCACTCAGCACAATGTCTTTAAGATTCAACCAAGTTGTGTGGGCCAACAATCTATCCCCTATTACTGATTAGAGCAGTATTTCATTGTATGATGTACCACAGTTTGTTAATCACTTGCCCCTTGAAGGTCATTTGGGTTATTTCCAGATTTTGGTTTCATAGTAAAGCTGCTATGACCATTTGTGTACAGCTTTTCTATTTCCAGTAACTAGGGAATTATTGCCACATCTTTCACTCATGGAGCAGCTGGTGAGTTTGAACCACTGACACATTTCAGTTAGCAGTCAAGTGTTTATTCACTGCACCATATTCCTTATGAATAGTATGATAATTTCTAAATGGTATTTTGTTTGTTATTACTGACATAGAAAAAGTCAATTCATGTTTGTATGCTGATCTTGTATTCTAATTGAGTCAAATTATTCTATTAGTTCTTAGTTTTTAATTTACTTGATATTTCTAGATTATCACATCCTATGCAAATAATAAGTTGTATTTCTTCTTTTCAAACCCTTACTTTTATTTCCTTAACTTTCCTTACACATTGGGAAAGATATCTAGTATCATATATAATAAAAGGAGTGAGAACAATCACTCTTGCCTTGTTCGTATTCTTATAGTAAAGACAGTCAATATTTCCTCTATCAAATATAGTGTTTGTGGTTGGTTTTTGTTTATGGCCTCTACCAAGTTTAGGAAATTCATTTCTATCTCTGGTTTGTTAAGAGTTCTTGCCACAAATAGGCATTAAACTTCATCAAGTATTCTTTTGCATCAACTGTGTTAACTAGTTATTTTTCTGTTAATAGTCTACTGAAGTGATGCATTGCACTGATACAAGTTCTGATATAGAGCCATCTTTAAAATCTTGTGATACACTCTATTTAGTTTATCAATGGTCTATTTAGTTTTTTAAATGCAGCTTTGAAGTTGATAACTTAATAGTTTATATGAAAATTTTAAGTATAGGTCATAGCAAAATTGTCCTGTCATTTTTATTTTAATTGTCTTTATAAAGTATTAGAGTAATTATACTAGCATGATATAAAATGCTGGTGACTGTTTACTTTTTAGTTTCTGGAGCAATCTGTGTAAGTTAGGAGGTAAGTGTTGCTTAAAATTAGGAAGATCTTTGAATATCATTTCAATTTTTAAAATATTTATTAGCCTATTTAAGTTTTCTATTTCTTCTTGACTCTATTTTAGAACTTCATGTTTCTGTTGACAGTTAATAATTTTGTATAAGTTTCAAATGTGTTAGCATATGATTAGTTAAAAAATTTTGTTTTGAGTTATATTTATAATTATTTTTCCATTTTTTTTGTTCAGTTTACTGCCAGCACATTGTTTATTTTCTTAAACCACTCTTACCAAAGTATTTAAGCTTAAAAACAAACACAAAACCTATTCTTTAACTTTGTGAGTCTTCTCTGTTTTCCTGTGCTTTGTATTTCATTCATTGATGCCTTTACCCTTTATTATTTCCTATCCTTTGGCTCCCTGAGTTTGTTGTTTTGCTCTTTTCCAGCCTCCAGGATTTGGTGAGAAGATGCTATCCTGCTTTTAGTGTGTGCTGTCATCTGAGGGGGGTGGGGGTAGGCTGCATAATTTCAAGAAGCCGAAGAAATGGACCTCATCTTACCAACCCCAAGACCAGACCCCTTGGAACATACTGTTCCACTAGTTGTATCAAAAATATTATTACCACTAACTATAAAAAAAATCATTATTACCTAAAAAAAAAAAATTCATTTCATTTAAACTGCCTTCTATTACTGAAACACTTTGTTTCAACAAAAAATACTCAAAGTAGAAAATATTTTGATTTCACTTATAACAAGTTATTTTGTAATATATTTATATAAGATATCCTTTATTATTAATTTTAAATATTACTGCCTTATTATTGGAGCATATACTCTTTATGAGGCTGTATATGCTTTCTAACATTGTAAATGTTCGCTATAATGCTTAGAAAGTAACATGTTAGTATTGGTCTCCTGCTGTCACTGCAACCCCGAGTCATCTTCTGTCCTGAGCACAATGCCCCCTAAAAAGGGAGATGATGGAATTAATCATTGGAAGATTTGAACCCTCCCTAAAAAAATGGTATTTATGGATTGCCAAATGTTGGGAAATCCACCTTCTTCAATATATTAACCCATAGTCAGGTTTCAGCAGACAGCTTCCCATTCTACACTATTGATCCTATGAGAGCAGAGTACCTGTGTCTGATGAGAGGTTTGACTTTCTGTGCCAGTACCACAAACCAGTAAGCAAAATTCCTGCCTTTCTAAATGTAGACAATATTGCTGGCCTTGTGAAAGGAGCTCACAATGGACAGGAGCTGGAAAATATCTCATATTAGTGCCTGTGATGGAATCTTTCATCTTACACATGCTTTTGAAGATGATGATATCACATATGTTAAAGGAAGTGTAGATCCTGTTTGAGATATAGAAATAATACATGAAGAGCTTCAGCTCAAAGATGAAGAAATGTTTGGGCCAATTATAGATAAACTAGAAAAGGTGGCCGTGCGAGGAGGAGATAAAAAACTAAAACCCAAATATGACATAATGTGCAAAGTTAAATTATGGGTTGTATTTCAAAAGAAACCTGCTCAATTCTATCATGACTGGAATGGCAAAGAGACTGAAGTGTTGAATAAACACTTATTTCTGACTTCAAAATCAATGGTCTACTTAGTTAATCTTTTTGAAAAAGACTACATTATAAAGAAAAGGCTGATAAAATTTAAAGAGTGGGTGGACAAGTGTGACTCAGGTGCCTTGGTCATTCCTTTTAGTGGGGTCCTGGGACTCAAGTTGTAAGAATTGAGTTCTGAGGAGAGACAGAAGTATCTGGAAGCAAACATAACACAAAGTGCTTTGCCAATGATCATTAAGGCTGGGTTTGCAGCACTCCAACTAGAATACTTCTTCTCTGCAGGCCCAGATGAAGTGCACGCATGAACCATCAGGAAAGGGATGAAAGCTCCTCAGGCTGCAGGAAAGATTCACACAGATTTTGATAAGGGGTTCATTATGGCTGAAGTAATGAAATACGAAGATTTTAAAGAAGAAGGTTCTGAAAATGTGGGGTAGACTGCTCAAAAGTACAGACAACAAGGCAGAAATTGCATTGTTGAAGATGGAGGTACTATCTTCTTCAAATTCAGTACACCTCAGTAACTGAAGAAGAAATGAATTTCAGTTATTGCTCTGTTAAACATACAATTTCTAAAAGGCTTATAATTTTTGTTTTAAATCAAAACTTATGAAAACTAGAGGAACAAATAAAGTTGGGGGTAGGGTTGGAATTTTCTCCAAACAAAATCATTTTTATTTGTTTTTAAGTAACAAATACTGCGCACCTCCAATGAAATGCAGTCTCACTAAATGTGAACAGTTTTCCTTTTCACGTGATTAAGAATCTACTCTAAATTGTAGAAGCTTTTCAGGAATCATATTACTCTCATGATACCTTCATTAATCTCTATCATGTATGCCAAGCCTGACATATTTGACAGTGAGGACAATGTGGCTTGCTCCTTTTGAATTTACAGATAATGCATGTTTTACAGTATTCCAGATGTCTACAGTCAATAAAACATTTGACAGAACAAAACAAAACAAAACAAAAAAAGCAACATGTAGAGTTCAAAATACACCTAATAGCTCACTTATATTATATATTATGTTAAGACATTCATATCTCAGCTTGATTTTTGCCAAGCTGTTTCTCAAAAGTGTTAAAATTTCCAAGTACAGGTGCTTGTTCATCTCACTTTCCTGTAGTCAACAGAAGTGTATGGCAACAGTTCAAGTCACAGATACTGATGTCTGTAATTTCAGGGCACCACAAAGGCACCACTGATGCTGATTCCAGCCTCAGGCTCTGTGACCCACTCCTTCCAAACACCACAGGACTCCTTTCAGAGACCCAACCCCATATGTTGTTCCTCATTCTTGGAGCTGAAGCTTTCCCCTGGCTTCTCTTGGTTCTATACAGCTGGCACCAAGGGTGGACCCAGACATGTCCTAGGTGGACGCCTTGGTAAGAACTAGAATCAAGGATATTCAACCTTAGTTTCCTAGCTCCTAGAAGTAGGAAGCCCTGATTTTCCAAAAAACTGCAGCAATAGTATCTTCAGAGTAGACAGAGTGAAACATAATGAAGTAACAGCATGGTATCAACTTGAACCTATTTCATTTGTCAAGGGTGAGTTTGACTTTGTTTTGTGCATTCTTGGTAAATAAACAAGCAAAAAAAGGATACTCACCTTCCCCCATAAGCAGGCTCTAAGGTTCAGAGCAGATACATAGGCACCAAATTTTCACACTTTACAGCAACTCAGAGCCTCATAACTAGAACTGGTGATTTATAGAAGGGTGGGTGGCTTTTGGCGTGGATCCCACCTACCTACAACACAAAAACACAGGAATATGAGAGTTTACATTATTTATGATCTTGGCTATTAAGGACTGAGCTTCAACAGAATAGCTTTTATACATTTGACAGAGCAGTAAACATTAATTGACATTCTATTATATGACACTGTATTGCATGTTGTTGTTACGTATCGTCGAGTCGGTGCTGACTCATAGTGACCTTGCATAGGGTTTCCAAGTAGCAGCTGATGGGCTTGAACTGCTGACTTTGTGGTAAATGGTCCAGTGTTGATCCTACAGTGGGACACCAAGGAATGTTGTATATGGAGATTTAAAAAAAACCCAAGTCTGTGGAAACTTATGCAGAGAATAATGTCCTACATGCTTCAAAATGAGACATCTCTAAATGTAAGAAGACTTTTATTTTACAAATGATAAGACTGAAATGTGTTGATAAATGTGTTGATAAAATTGCATAAAGTTTTAAGAATGCAAATGAAATAATGTTCTACCTATGCTATTTAATAGAGTTATTATTTTGTGTTTGTATGTGCATATATACAAGGGAATTTCAAAAGTTCATGGATAGGAAATGAGCGCAAATTGCTAAATTTTTATTAACTTGACCTATACTTATGGATGTTGCTGTTGTTGAGCACCGTCATGTTGGTTCAGATCCATAGTGACCCTGTATGGGGTTTCCAAGGAGCAGCTGGTGAGCTTGAACTGCCAACCTTGCAGTTCAAACGGCTTTACAGTCTGGCGCACTAACCCACAGTGCCACACATGTAGTAGCTCAAAATACTAACAGAGAGGGAAGGAGTCTTCACATCAGATAGCAATGCTATTCCCTCTGCAACTTAAACACTGGCTACCTAAAAAGAGAGGAAGACCTCTAATGAGATGGATTGGCCAGGTGGCATCATTGATGGACTCACGTGTGGCAACAGTAGTGAGGTTGGCCCAGGATTGGACATTGTTTCGTTCTGCTGTGCATGGGGTCACTATGAGTCGGTTCCGACTCGATGGCACCTGACAACAACAACAACCTAAAATGAGGGAGCAATAAAAGCACTAAGTGACTGGCTTGTAAGTTTTCAAGGGGGAGTTTAGTTTAAGAGTGTTTGGGGGAAGGTAGCATCTCCACTGTATAGCTTTCTTCTTGTCTAGATGGGTCTCGTGAAAAGAGATGGGGATAAGATTCTTATGATTCAATAGTGAGTAAATGTTATCATGATTAATTGTGGCTATCACAACTGTAAAGGTAAAAGTTTTGTAACAAGAATGGAGGAGTAGTTAATCTTACAGTCCAGAAACAGAGGACCCTAGGAACATCAAGGGAGAAGAGCACAAGTAGAGTGTGGGAACCTATCCAGGAAGCAGCAGCACCAGAGATGGAGGCAGAGATGATGACATGGAGCAAGGGAACAGCTCAGGACTCTGGACTCATGGAAAGAGAGGGACTGAGTGCTGGTGGCCAGGAGGCAGATATGCTTGTTTAAACTATTATATATTCCTGAGTGTTTTTGTGTATACCACCCCCCTCAAAACAAACAAAAAAACAGAGGGAATGGAAGAAAAAAAAAAAGTTTATGGACAAATAGAATTAAAAGATATGGGAATTTCCCCCACAAACTTTTTGAAGCCCCTTGCGTGTGTATGTATTTAAATAACATTTATGAAACTATACACTAATCTAAATACACTGCTGGCTAGTACAATAAATTCATCCAAGTTATTCCACTTTAGCATATGATTCTGTCTGGCTACTGTGCCTTCTGTGCCATGTAACGTTGTTCCAGAATACATCATTTTCACCTTTGTCTGACTTTTTACTTCTTTAATTTACATTTGGGCCAACATTTAAATGTGGTACCTAGTCATGAGCACCCATTTTTATAGCATCATCCTTCTTGCATTTTTAAATCTACTTTGTAGGTAAATATTTAATATTGGATATAATATATGGGTATATTAAAAAAAAACAAAACATAATGCCAGAAAACCTTCCTAAGGAAGAAATGTCATTGGAACTACCTAAAAGCAATGCAAGAGAATGATCTTTACAAGCCTTCAACACATTGAAAGAAAGACTGAGGAAACTGAAGACAAAATCAAGAAAACCCAAACAAAAATTCCAGAAGACTTGAAGAAAACACCATAAGAATAAACTGACAAAATAAATTTAAAAATTAGGAACTGGGTAAAAACAGCAACTAAAAATCCAGAAAACTAATACTAAGATTTCAGAAATAAATTACACATAGAAAGGGCAAAGGAGTAGAACTGAATCAGCGGAGGACAGAATTAGAAAGATTGAAGACAAATCTCTCAAAAACTAATCTGCTAGCTTGGTAGTGGAGGCAGCAGCAATTTTTCCTGCCTCTCTACCACTTCCACTCCAGCCTATTCCCAGCTAGTGGTGTTGGTGGGTAGGGGGACAGTAGATGGAGGCACCTGCCCTTGCCTCAGAGAAATTCCCTGGTTATGCACAATCTCACTGTGTGGGAAGTTTAAACTAAAAAACATGAAGTAGTTAATGAACAAATATAATCACAGTTCTCCACTAAGTTCTCAGCCTGATAAGGAGAATCACCTGCTGTAAACCTAATGAAGTATTCAAAGATTACATATGATTCTTTCCAAGAGGAACTTGAGGATTATATAAAAGAACAGAAAGCCAGAAGTTTAAATAAAGTCAAAGATCTACTTCAGAGATAAGAGAAGACTAGAAACCTTTGGGTACAAAGAGGTTGATCCCAGACTCAGATATAGAATTTCTAATCAGACTCTCCCATCTGAAACTGTCCAGACTTACCCAAGGTCATATAGTATTCCACAAACATTGGAAAATCAGTTACCTCAGCAGCTACGAGCTCATGGAAGCAGACTAAGATTAGACTCACCAAGTTACTGTATACTCACCAGTAACTATTCCTCAGAAAAACCAGTAGCCGTGGACCCTAGGCAGCAAGATTTAATTGTGGCTCATACAGTAGAGAACCTGGAGGTTACAAGCACTTCTCAGAAAAAAGTACCAGTACCCGTCAAGCAGTCACGGACAGAAGAGAAAAAGGCACCCCAAGGAAGGCAGAGAAAAAATGGAGGCATAGTGGCCCAAGCTTAAGAAGAAAAAAAGTTATGAGGAAATAGATTTAGACAAAAACCAGAGTATCCAGGGAAAGAAGGCAGAGGTGGAAACAGTCAGTGTCAGTACAGAAAAGATTAAGAATCCAAAGGAGAAGAAAAGCTGAGAAGTATCCTCTAAGAATGAGGAACTAAGTGTATAAAAGAGAAAAAGGATCAAGGTCAAGAAAGGACAGAGGAGAAAATGCTGTGGGACCAGCATTTTGAAACTATTTAGTTGGTTCTCCTAAGATTTAACTAAAAAAACATAGTTTTGACTAGTTTGGTTTCAAAAGGTTCATGTTCTTAACACCTTTTTGACATGAACAGGTACTGTAACTTTTAACAAAGATCAACTAAATGGATGGAAAGAATTTAGTATGCTTATTCTCCAACATAGAAACGACTTTTCCTTACTTTCTAAAACCATCATAGCATTTTTCTTACATATAATTTGATTTCCTTTAATGATAATGGCTCTGCTTTTTATTTATCAAATTGCTATGATGGTGGAATTATATTTTTGTTGGAGAGATCATTTGTTTTGAATTGGAGGATTAATAGGCTTTGCAGAATCTATTCTTTGTTGGGCTTGCTAGGGTTTTAGAGGGATATGCTTATGTGTTTTAGTTTTCTTTAAGAAGCAACTAGATTGATTATTTTCTTTGTTAGCTCTAACTTTAAGTATATTATGTAGGTTGAAAATTAGAAAATTAAATGCACTATAATAATAAACTTAGATGAGTATGGTTTTTAAAGTTTTCAAAGAGTTTTAAAAAAAGGCAGCTTATATTCTGGAATGCTAATAATAAAGCGTTCTGATTTCCATACACACATGCACAAATTTATCTATTAGATGACCAATAAGAAAAAAGAATGAAAACAAAAACAAAAAGCACAAAGAAAGTTTAAGGATTATGTGGGACACCATCACATGTAATAACTTATATTTGATCAGAATTCCAGAACAGAAATCCTATAGCAACACACCAGGAGTCCACTGAAAACCTTATGAATAGCAGTGGAACACTGTAGGATAGCACCAGAATATTAAATATTGAAACACTATGAATATCACCAGAATATTGTCAGATACAGTACCAAAAGATGAGCCACTCCAGTTAGAAGCCACTCAAAATATGACTGGAGAAAAGCTGCCTCACCATAAGTAGAGCCAATTGTGATAATACAAATGAGCAAAGCTTTTTAGCTTCATTTGTTGATGAGGCACAGCTCAAAATGAGGAGAAACAGCTGCAAACATCCATTAATAATTAGAACATGGAGTATATGAAGTATGAATCTAGGAAAATTGGAAATTGTAAAAAATGAAATAGTCTGCATATAGATCAATATCCTAGGCATTAGTGAACTGAAATTGATTAGTATTGGCCATTTTGAATATGACAATCATATTGTTTACTATGCCAGGAATGACAAACTAAAGAGCAATAGCATTACATTCATTATCAAAAAGAGCATTTCAAGTTCTCACTTGAAATATAATGCTGTCTGTGATAGAATAATATCCATATACCTACAAGAAAGACCAGTTAATACCACTACTATGCAAATTTATGCATCAACCACTAAAGCAAGTCATGATGAAATTAAATGATCCTACCAAATTTTTCGGTCTGAAATTGATCAAACATGCATTCAAGATGTTTTGATAATTACTAGCAATTGGAATACAAAATTTGGAAACAAAGAGGATGGATCAGTATTTGGAAAATATGGCCTTGGTAAAAGAAACAATGCTGGAGATCACATGATAGAATTTTGCAAGACCAATGACTTATTCATTGCAATTAAAAATTTTAAACATCAAAGAAGACTGACCTCACCATATGCCAAACACAGAAATCAAATTGACTACATCTGTGGGATGAGACCATGGAAAAACTCCAGATCATCAGCCAAAACAAGGCCAGTGGAAAACTGTGGAACAGATAATAAATTGCTAAGATTCAAGTTCATGTTGAAGATGAAGAAAATTAAAAATAGTTCTTGAAGGTTAAAATTTGACCTTGAACATAACCCAACTGAAGTTAGTGATCATCTCATGCACAGAATTGATATATTAGACACTAATGATCAAAGACCAGAATAATTGTTGGATGACATCAAGAACATTATACAGGAAGAAAAAAAGTAATTGAGAAGATAAGAAAGAAGGAAAACACAAAAGTGAATGTCAAGAGAGACTCTGAAACTTGCTCTCCACTGTAAATATGATAAAGCAAATGGAAGAAATGAGGAGGTAAAAGGGCTGAATAGAAAATTCCAAAGGGCAGATCAAGAAAACTAAAAGCCAAGTATTAGAATGAAATGTGCAAAGAAAATCAAAAGGGAAGAACACTATTGGTATTTTTCAAGGTAAAAGAGGTGAAGAATTAAAGCCTTGACTTGGAATACTGAAGGATTCTATGTGCAAAATGTTGAATGATGCTTAAAGCATCAAAAGAAGATGGAAGTGGGGGGAAGGGGAAGATGGAAGGGAAACAGTTGCCATACTAAAAAAAAGGTTGATGTTCACTCGTTTCAGGATATGATCAACAGTCAATGGTACTGAAGGAAAAAATCCAAGGTATATTGGAGCCATTGGCAAAGAACAAGGCTCCAGGAGTTGATGGAAAACTAATTTGAATGTTTCAACAAACTGATACAGCACTGAAGGCTAGTGCCTTCATCTGTGCCAAAAAATTTGGAAGACAGTTACCTGGCCAACTGATTTGGAATGTGCCCATTCCAAAGAGAGGTGACCCAACAGAATG
>NW_006408872.1:151644-153143 GCF_000296735.1 Chrysochloris asiatica | reverse complement strand
CAGAAAGAGGTTTACCTGTGCTTTATTGACTATACAAAGGCTTTTGATTATGTGGATTATGACAAGTCATGGATGACTTTGTGGAAAATGAGAATTCCAAATCATGTAGTTGTGCTCATAAGGAACCTGTACATAGACCAAGAGACAATTGTTAGAATAGAACAAGGGAACATTGAATGGTTTAAAATTAGCAAAGGTGTGTGCCAGGGTAGTATTATTTCACCAAACCTATTCTATCTGTACACTGAGCAAATACTCCAAGAAACTAGATTACATGAAGAAAAATATGGCATTAGGAATGGAAGACGACTCATTAACAACCTGTGATATGCAGATGTTACAACCTTGCTTGTTGAAAGTGAAGATGTTTTAAAATACTTTTGAAGATCAAAGACCACAGCCTTCAGTATGAAAAACACATTTAGTATATGGATTTAATAACAAAAAGCAATTAATGAAATGCCAAAATGATTGCCAATGAAGATAGTAAAATACTAAAATTAAACCAGAAGAATTAACAGATTGAAGAATGAAAACCGATTGCTCCCTTATCACAAGAGACTCTCAGAATTTCTAGTCCCCAGATTAATGCTCTCAAATCAGAAACAAATGAGATGTTACCTGTCAGTAAAGTATGAGGTCAAATAAAGCACCTACAGTTTCTGTCAAGTGATGACTCCACAATTACATGATCGGATACTTGCTTGATTAGCCTACAGTAATCCTTTCAACTGAAAGACTTCATCCATGCACATTAACCTTCCCAGCAGCAGCTGAAGGTGTTACTCTCTTGCTTCACAAAGACAGTTAAATATTGGAAAAAACCTGCAACTTGAAGGGCAAGGCTTGAACATCAAAAAAACACCAGACACTCATGAGACAAAGACAGTGCAAGGAACATTAGAACACCCATGCACCCCTAAAATTAATGTGAGTTATATAATCAAGAGACAAAAGCAGAAAGATGTGAATTAAAATTATAAAATAAATTATGTATTATAACTGAAATATGTGATAGCATAAATTAAAGAAACAAAGATGAACTGAAAAGTCAGAGATAAAGTTGAGATAATCTCCCAGAATGTATAAAAAGATAAAGAAATAAAAAATGGGAGAGACTGGTAAGAAATTAGAAGATGTAGTAAGGAAGTGCAACATCTGAATAACAAAAGTTCTAAAAAAAAGTGTGCAGAAATATTAAAGAAAACTGAATTATCAAAGGTATAATACAAGAATATTTCTGAGAACTGAAAGAAGTGGATTTTAACACTGCCAGGACCCTCTAGCTACTTAGTAATAATGAAAAAAAAAAAGCTATATTAAGGTACATGAAATCATAATACAATATTTTTAAATATCATAAAACCTTCCAGATGCTAAAAAATATTACTGGTCACATAGAAATATCAAGAAAGAAAATGGTATTAGATTTACATTACAGCAATATTTGTTATTGTTGTTGTTGTTAGGTGCCATCGAGTCGGCACCAACTCATAGCA
>NW_006408872.1:123383-149624 GCF_000296735.1 Chrysochloris asiatica | reverse complement strand
TTTTGGCTCTCGTGGACTTGTTTTCATTTTCTTCAGCTTCAGTTTGAATTTGCATTGCCCCCGGCCTTGTTTTCACTGATGATATGGAGCTTTTCCATTGTCTCTTTCCGCAGATGTAGTCAATTTGATTTCTATGTATTCCATCTGGTGAGGTCCATGGGTATAGTCATCTGTTATGCTGTATAAAGAAGGTATTTGAAATGAACAAATTATTGGTTTTGCAGAATTCTATCATTTGTTCTCCAGTATCATTTCTATCACCAAGGCCATATTTTCCAAGTACTGGTCCTTTCTCTTTGCTCCCAACCTTTGCATTCCAATCACCAGTAATGAGCAATACATCTTGATTGTATGTTTGATCAATTTCACATTGAAGAAGTTGGTAGAATTCTTCTGTTTCATCCTCACTGGCTTTACTGGTTGGTGCACAAATTTGAATAACAGTGGTATTAACTGGGCTTCCCTATAGGCGCATGGATATTATCCTATCACATACAGCATTGTACCTCATGACTGATCTGGATATGTTCTTTTTGATGATGACTGCAACACCATTCCGTTTCAATTTGTCATTCTCGGCATAGTAAACCACGTGGTTGTCAGATTCAAAATGGCCAATACCAGTCCATTTCAGCTCACTAATGCCTAAGATATCGATGTTTATGCATTCCATTTCATTTTTGACAGTTTCCAATTTTCCTAGATTCATACTTTATACATTCCATGTTCCGATTTTCAATGGATGTTTACAGCTGTTTCTCTTCATTTTGATTTGTGGCCCATCAGCAAATGAAGGTTCTGTGGATTTTTCTCCCACAAGCTTAACTCCATTCATGTCCTCATGGTCAACTCTATTTTGAGGAGGCAGCTCTTCCCCAGTCACATTTTGAGTGCCTTCCAACCTGAGGGGCTCATTTTCTGGCACTGTATCTGACAGCGCTTCTCTGCTATTCATAAGGTTTTCAGTGACTAAAGATTCGGAAGTAGTTCGTCACTCTTTCTTCCTACTCTGTCTTTGTCTGGAAGCTCATCTGAAACCTGTCCACCATGGGTGACCCTGCTGGTTATTTAAAATACTGGTGGCATTTTTAGCAATATTAGAAGTTGTTATTGTTAGCTGCTGTCTAGTTGGACCCTGACTCATGGGACACTATGCATAATGGAACAAAATGCCTTGTCCTGTACCATCCTCATGATCAGTTAGGGATTGTACTATGTGATTCATAGGGTTTTTATTGGTTGATTTTCAGAAGTAGTTCACCAGGTCTTTTTTCTTAGTTTGTGTTAGTCTAGAAGTGCCATTGAACTTCCTAACAATTCACAGGCCTCCACCGACAGATGGGTAGTAGCTGCACATGAAATCCATTGACCAGGAACTGAATCTGGATCTGTCACACAGAAGGCAAGAATTCTATCACTGAACCCCAATAAGTCATCATTAGAAGCTTGTTGTTGTTGTCAGGTGCCATCGAGTCGGAACCGACTCATAGCAACCCCATGAACAGCAGAACGAAACAATGTCCGATCCTGGGCCAACCTCACTACCGCTGCCACACCCGAGTCCATCAATGATGCCACCTGGCTGATCCATCTCGTTGGGGGTCTTCCTCTTTTTCTCTGACCCTCCACCCTACCCAGCATGACATCCTTCTCCAACGATTGTTTCCTCCGGACAATATGTCCAAAGTAGGAGAGACGAAGTTTAGCCATCTTGGCCTCCAAGGATCACTCTGGCTGCACTTCTTCCAAAATAGATCTATTGGTTCTTTTGGCAGTCCATGGCACTTTCAATATTCTCCTCCAACACCACAACTCAAAGGCATCAATTCTTCTACGATCCTCCTTATTCACTGTCCAGCTTTCACATCCATATGAGGCTATTGAAAATACAATGGCCTGGGTCAGGCGCACCTTAGTCCTCAAGCTGACATCTCTGCTCTTCAACACTTTAAAAAGTTCCTGTGCAGCAGATTTGCCCAGTGCAATACATCGTCTGATCTCTTGACTGCTACTTCCGCGAGTGTTGATAGTTGATCCAAGAAGAATGAAGCTAGAAACATCTAATTTTTGAATGCATATTTTCCAGGTTCCCATAGCATAATGGAGTCTTGGTGTGGTGCTGTTGGATATACACTGGACCTCAAGGTTAGTTTGAACTGCAAGATTGGCAATTCAAATCCACCAGCTGCTAGGGTCGCTATGAGTCAGAACCAACTCGATGGTACTCAACAACAACAAAACAGAATAATATACGGTATCTAAATCAGAATCTCTCTACTTCTTCCAAAAAGCCACTCATCAGCAAAGGAAGGAAATAAGACTAATCATAATATGCACCAAGACATATTTTGAATACTAATTCCATCGCTGCTGAGCTGATACTGATTCACAGAAACCCCATGTATTAGAGTAGAACTGCACCATAGGGTTTTCTTGGTCTAAATCATTATGGAAGGAGTTTTCCTGGTCTTTTTAGGTACCACTGGGTGGGTCTGAATCACCAATCTTCAGGTTTACAGCCAGTCACAATTGCTTGTATCATCCAGGGTCCTACTGAATATTATTATTTTTCAGTTGCGTGTAAATGGTGGGAATGAACAGCCCAAACTAACAGCACTAACTATAGAGCCCCTGCCAACGCAAAGACACAAGTGAAAAGTAAACAGAGAAAGTTGTTGTAAGGTCCTAGCACTGGCAGGGCACAGATAATATTACTCCCAAGGAATATTACATCCTAAAAGGCTAAATAACAAGAACAGATTTAATTTTGCGAATCAAAGCACTGATTTCTGGGGAATCAAAAGGCATGTGTATGACATGAGTACATAGATAACTATCTTGGAGAAATAATGGTTTGTTTGGATTGGAAAGATACTAATAACTATGAATAGGGAGGCATACTTTGAAAACTTGGAGGGAAGGTGCAAAAATATTGATACAACAGACTATTTCTCCCATTGCCCTCTCTGTTTCTCAGTTGGATTCAATAATTCATTGCAATAGACACATAGAAGTCAGACACAATACTCACAGTGATGGGGTATTAGGGAGGTGAATAGGTTATAGTTAAATATCAGAAATGTTTAGGGCACAGTTCTTCCAGTCAGGACAGCCTTTCCTCAGCTGTGCCCACAGGCAGGCAGGCCTTTCTTTGCCTGGCCAATGTTACAAACTTCTTTTTAGGGCTGCTGCTAAATACCCACAGAACACACCACTTCACCAAAAGTTTCCCTTGTAAGTACTAAGCTCTACTAAGCTCCTTGCATCAGCAAACCTAGTTCCTTCAATTAAGTGCCTGGAGGCACCCCACTCTAAAAACATTCCTTCTCCTCCCAAAATCACTCAGCTTTACTTGCTCCACCACTCTGGTGAGTGTTCTGGCTCTTGGTTCTGCTGCTGCTGCTCCTCCAGTATCACAGAATTCTATCCATGGGTCAAGGAGGTTCAACGCACAGGGATCTTAGGGTTCAAAGGATGTACTCCACTCCTGGCTCTTTGATGGTAGATCCCACCCTTATACTTCTGAGATGGTTCAATTTAAACCCACATTAGAGTTCATGGTTTTACAATTTTGTAATTCCTGGTGTGGCACTGTAGGATCAGCACTGAACTGTAAACCACAAGGTCAGCAGTTCAAACCCACCAGCTGCTCATTGAAAACCCTATACATGGCTGCTATGAGTCAGAACTGACTCCACGGCACTTAACAACAACTGTTAACATCCACAGCTGAATCATGTCATCCTGTCAGTATCTTCTCCCACCTTCTCTTACTCAGACACATTAGAAAAAGTCATTTGGTGGGAGTTACAGAGACTAAGGCTATTAGACTCATATTAAACAATGGTGCTGAGAATTAATGCACTGGACTGAAAGGTCAGTTTGAACTGCAAGGTCGGTGGTTCAAGCTCACCAGCTGCTCCTTGGAATCCCTATACAGAGTAGCTATGGGTTGGAACTGACTCGATGACACATACAATAAAACACCACCACAGAAAGGGAAATTAGTACAGAAGCAGCTGAAATTAAGGTTTCTGTAGAGTTCAAAGAATACCTATTACAAAATAATAATACACACTGATTTATCTCACCTCCAAAAATATAATTAAAAAAACAACTACATTTTACTGATCAACAGAAAATGACGCTTTTGGGGAAAGAAGCTTGGTAAGCCACTCCACAGTTTGCAACATTCCTTTCTCTATTTAGAAACACCTGTTATTGCTAGTTCAGGGAAATCCAAGTACTTTCAAAATAAATTGAAAAAAGGGATACAAAATCCCTCTGGACAAATAATCTTCTCGAATTAGCAGAGCCAGTGATCAAGCCCATTATGATTAGCTAAGAAGAAAGCAGAAAACAAAAACTCAAAACTTCCCAGTTAATGAACTTATCCCCTAGTCACAAAGCAGAGGAGAACTTAACACAAAAAAACAAAAGTTAAACCCACTAAAAGCATGTGCAGAAACAAGAAACACCAGAAATGAAAACCAAAAATCTTAGAAGAGAAATGAACAATTAAAATAAAATAGGAAGCTATGAAATGAGAATTAACCACATTTATGAAATAAAGAGGAAGATAAAATTATCCTAGAAATACAAACTAAATCATAAGGTGCCAAAAGAGAATAACTTCAACTGAAGGTATACTAAAGAAAAGAGTGGAATTACAAAAAAGTCAAATGGAGGGAAAACCAAAAGGTTAAAAATGATTAAAGAAAAACGAATGGATATAGAATATATGTTTTTTAAAAAATCTAAGAAATATATAATTGCAGTTCCTGAAGTAGAAAAACAAAACTACAATATGGTCTTAGAACTTTTTTCTGGAAATGAAAAAGAAAATATGAATCTATTAATAATAACGATTCTTTACATACCTGAGAAAGTTGACCCAGAATGTTCACCTCAGAAACATATTATGGTAAATTTATTAAGATTTAAAGAATAATCTTTACTACTCTAAGGGGAAAATCCCAGCTAATCTGACAACAACAATCATGTTTTGGTATCATAGATTTTCTTGACAGCAATGTGCTTTTTAAACAGTGGACAATATTTTCATATTGTTGATAGGTGCCATAGGTGCTGACTCATAATGACCTTATGCACATTAGAATAAGACACTGCCTGGTTGTGTGTTAATCTCATAAAATCATTGCTACACTTGAACCCATTGCTGCTGCCACTTTGCCAGTCCACCTTGTTGAGGGTCTTCCTCTTTTTTTGCTGACCCTCTACTTTATCACAGATGATGTTCTTCTCTAGGAACTAGTCCCTCCTGATAATATGTCCAAAGTATGAGAGATGAAGTCTGGCAATCTTGGCTTCTAAGGAGTGTTTGTCTTGTAACATAGATTTGTTTGTTCTTCTGGCAGTACCTTTAATAATCTTCTCCAACACCATAACTCAAATGCATCAAGTCTTCTATGGTTTTCCATATTCATTGTCCAACTTTCAGATGCATATGAGACTACTGAAAATATCATGGCTTGAGTCAGATACACCTGAGTCCTCAAATTGATATCTTTGCTCTTGAACACTTTAAAGAGGTCTTATGCAGCAGATTTGCTTAATGCAATACATCATTTGATTTCTTGACTACTGCTTCCATGAGTGTTGATGGTGGATCCAAGCAAATTAAAGTCTTTGACAACTTCAATGTTTTCTCCATTTATCATAATGTTATTTACTGGACCAATGGTGAGGATTTTTGTTTTCTTTATAACAAAGGCAACCCATACCAAAGGCTGTGGTCTTGGATCCTCATCAGTAAGTATTTTAAGTCCTCTTCGCTTTCAGCAAGCAAGGTTGTATCATCTGCATATTGCAGATTGACAATGAGTCTTCCTCCAGTCCTGATGCCACACTCTTCTTTATATAATAAAGCTTTTTGGATTATTTGATCAACATACAGATTGAATAAGTATGGTGAAAGAATAAACCTCTCCTAATTTTAAACCATTTGGTGTTCCCTTGTTCTGTTCGAATAACTGCTTCTTGGTCTATGTACAGGTTTCTCATTAGCACAATTAAGTATTCCAGAATACTCATTCTCTGCAATGTTGCCCATAGATTGTCATGGTTCACACAGTCAAAAGCCTTTGCCCAGTCATTAAAGCACAGGTAAACCTCTTTCTGGTATTCTCTCTTTTGAGCAAAGATCCTTCTGATGTTAGCAAAGATATTCCTCACTCCATGTCCTCATCTGTATTGGCTTAAATATCTGGAAGTTCCCTGTCAATGTGCTGTTGCAGACATTTTAAAATTATTTGTATTAGTGACTGGAATGCAAAGTTTGGAAACAAAGAGGAAGGATCATAGTTGGAAAATTTGGTCTTGGTGATAGAAATGACACTGGAGATAGCATGATAGAATTTTTTAAGACCAATGACCTCTTCATTGCAAATATTTTTTTTTAAACAACATAAAAGATGATTATCACATTGACTTCACTGGATGGAATACACAGAAATCAAATTGAGCACATCTGTGGAATCAGATGGTGGAAAAGCTCCATCTATATCATCAAGCAAAACAAGCCCAGGGCAGACTGTGGAATAGACCATCAATTGCTCAGATGCGAGTTCAGGCTGAAGCTTAAGAAAATTAAAACATGTACACAAGAGCCAAAATATGACCTTGAACACACTCCTCCTAAATTTAGAGATCATTTCAAGAACAGATCTGCTGCTTTAAACACTAATGACCAAACACCAAAAGAATTGCGGGATGACATCAAGAACATCATGCAGGAAGAAAACAAAGCGTCATTAAGAAGACAAGGAAGAAATAAAAGACCAAAATGGGTGTCAGAAGAGACTACTCTACCCATCCTGCTAATAGACACTAAATGGGAAGCCAGGACCTCTAACCCAGACTGTCATGAACAAGGTAGCTCTAACTCCCTGCAGTGCCAGCAGAGGCATATAAAAAATAGAAAATGTAGATAAGATCCAGAATCTTAAAACAAAATAATCAAAATTTCCAGTACAAAAATGAAAATCATTTGTCATACTAAAATCAACAAAATTTGAAAATGAGAGAAACAAATATCAACAAATGCCAACACCAGAATAACAGAGATGTTGGTGATGTTGGTGGTTGTGTACCATCAAGTCAGTTCCGATTCATAGGGAACACTGGATAGGGTTTCCAAGACTGCAATCTTTACAGGGGCAGAAAGTCTCATCTTTCTCCTGTGGAGCAGCTGATTGATTTGAGCTACTGGTCCTGCAGTTATCAGCCCAACATGTCTATATCACCAGAGCTCCTTAACAGAGCCATTAGAATTACCTAATAAATATTTTTAAGGATTTGTAATAAACATACTTCCATAAGCATTTGTGAGAATCTTTGAAACAAAGGGAAAAAAGAGAAAGTTTTAGCAAATATGTTATTGTTGTCAAGTGCCATCCAGTTGGTTCTGACTCAGCAACCCTGTACAGTGTTTCCAAGGTCTTTTAAATCTTTATGGGAATAGAAAGCCTCATCTTTCTCCCATGGAGTGGCTGGTGAACCAACCTTGTGGTTCACAGTCCAGTGCTTACTCTACAGAGTCACCACAAAAGAACCAAAAAACTACCAAAAATTAACCAAAATGAAATAGGCAATCTCAAAATTTCTACAATCATCAAATAAATTGCATTTTCAGTAAAAAGCTGAAAAGTAATTTCCAGGTCCAGATGGTTTCACAGGAAAAACCATCTATCAAACATTCTTTAAAGAAGAATAAACACTGATTTTAGACAATCCTTTAGAGAACATAAAATGGAGGAAAAACTTCCTAACTAATTTTGTGAAGCTACTCTGGTACCAACAGCAGAGACAAAGACACTTATAAAGAAAGCTTCAGACACATAAATTCTCTCATGAACACAGACACAAATAAGCTAACAAAATATAAGGAAAATGAATCCAGCAATGTATAAAAATAATTATATGCCATAATCAAATGAGATTTATCCAGGTATACAAGATTGGTTCAATATTTGAAATCAACCACTATAATCCAGGTGTGGTGCTACAATGGAATACAAGGTCAGTTTGAGCTGCAAGGTCGCTATGCGTCCAACATATCAACCCACTAAAGTAGAAAAGTAGGATAATTGTATCAATTGGCACAGAAAAGGCATTTGGCAAAATTCAACACTCATTTATGACTAAAAAAGGTTTTTTTGAATCATCATTATGTTTAGAATAGGGGAAAATTACCTCAAGTTGATAAAGAGCATCTAACAAAAAGACTTAGTCAACATTATACCTTATAGTGAAAGATTGAATGGTTTACCCCTAAGATCAGGAGGAAGTGAAAAAATAACTTTTGAATGCCCACTCTCACCACTTATTCAGTCTAGTACTAGAAATTATGCCCACTGAAATGGGCAAGAAAAGACATCATAGGTATGTACACTGAAACCAAAGAAATAAAACACATACTTGCAGTTGACAGAAAATACCAAGAACTCCACAAAAAGAATCCTAGAAATAATAGGTGAATTTAAAAAAGGTGGCAGGATATACGATTAACACACCATTTAACTAGATTTACATGTACTAACAATAAACATTCATAAACTAAAATTAAAAGACATAATTTTAAATCACTCAGAATAAATGAAACACATTTACATTTAATAAAACATAAAAAAGTCATTTGCAAAAAATACAAAATGCTGAAGAAATAAATCAAAGACCTAAATAAATGGAGAGATATACCACATTTATAATAAAAATATAAATTCTCCTCAAATGTATGATCCCAGCAAGGTTTTCTATAGATAAACATGTTTACTCTAAAATATATATTCAGAATATTTATCTGGAAATACCTTAATTTCACCATCATATGTGAGAGATGGCTTTGCTGGGTATATGATTTTTGGTAAGCAATTTCTTTATTTCAGACTTTTGTATATGTCATCTCATTGCCTTCTTGTCTGTTTGGTTTCTGATGAGAAATCAGAGCTTAGTCTTATAAGTTATCCTTTAATTTGCTGTCTACAAGAGACACATCAAAAGGGTGTAAGTCTGTATTCTGCCTATAACTGATTAGAATACCTAAAATGGGGCTACAACGTGTCCAGTGAAGGAGGTTTCCTGTAGAGGCTCTGCATTACATAAGACATTAGGTGGAATCCTCAACCCCATCCAGAATCTTCTGAGGTGGGAAATTTCCACTGAAAAGGACAAGCACACCAGTCTGGAGTGGCTAGAAGAACAGAAAATACTTCTTGAAAGAAAGACCCATAGGAAAAATACAAAACAATATAGGCAATCTGACTGATTACTCTAAGAATAAGCAAGTTGCTCGCCCAGGAGATATCAAGGCAAGTGGTCAGGTTCCCTGAGGGCAAACCCCTCTCCAAGACTAAGACTCAACCGGAATACATGAGTAGACATGTGCTCTGATTGGTGACTACGTTGGTCACTGATAATGGGAAGTGAGGGAAAAACAGCAATGAAGCTACAAGCTAAGCCCTACAATGTTCAACAGACTCCTGTGAACCTGAGTGGAGACCTGGTTGGCCAACAATGTGGCTGACCTGGGGATTCTTGGGCCTAGAGTCAGTGACATAGCCATAGAGGACTAGAGTGGAGAGTGAAGGAAGCATCCAGCTGATCAGAAGAGAGGGCATATGCACAAGAACACCCACACTTGCAGATAATACCCACTTGACCTGGCTTCAATAATTGGATGATCAGAGCTCAACTAGAAGAAGAGGAAAAAAAGAGTAATCTGATACAATTTGATGAACTTGACCTACACCTATGGATGCAGTGGCACAAAAGAGGGAACAAATCTTTACAACAAGGATCATTCCCACCTCCTCCATACACAGAGCAGACAGGGATGGGAAACTTAGAAACTGGATACCCAAAATGGGGGTGCTACAAAGTCAAGAAGTGACTGGCTTACAAACTTTCAAGAGGGAACCTAGATCCAGAGGGCATGAAGGAAGGTAGAATCTCCACTGAGTAGTATCCAATCTGTCTAGGCGGGGCTGATGAAGGAAATGTGGATGGGTCTTTTGTGATGGAATAGTGAATTATTGTTATCAGGACTGATTGTGAGGGTTGGAAATGTAAAGGTAGATGTTTTGTAGCAAGAGGGGAGTGATTAACTTTTCAACCTAGGAGCGGAGGTCCCTGGGACCATCAAGGGAGAAGAGTGGAAAGCAGGACACTACCCAGAGAAGCAGTGATGCCTGAGATGGAGACAGAGACGATGACGTGGAGAGATGGAGCAGTTGGGGACTTTAGACACAGAGAGGGAGAGGGGCTGTGTGCTGACGACTGGGAAGCAGGCTGGCAGGGTATACCCTTTGGTTGGTTGATGATGCATGGAGGGGATTGTAACCATAGCAATGAAATGATATACGATAGGATGGATGTAAAACTAATGTTCTCCCATGTAAACTATCACATAATTCACAATAAAACATTAAAAAAGAAAAACAAAACAAAACAAAAAGAAAACAAGTGTAAATCACTACAATCTTATGATCTTGACCTATTCCTAATGATGTAGTAGCTTAAAACACATACCAGGAGGGAAAGAATCTCTATAGCAAGGATCATTCCCATCCCCTCTGTACACAGGGTTTATAGGGATGGGAAACTTAGACACTGGCTACCTAAAATGGGGGTGTTGTAAAGGCATGAAATGACTGGCTTACAAGTTTTCAAGAGGGAATTTAGATTCAGAGTGTATGGCAGAAGGTAGAATCCCCACTAAGTGGTTTTCATCCTGTCTAGACAGGTCTGGTGAAAGGAGATGGGGACAAGATTCTTACGATTGAATAGTGAGCAACTGTTATTATGACTAATTTCAATTGTTGCAACTGTCAAGGTAGAAGTTTTATAGCAAACAAGGGTGAGTCGATCTTATAGTCCCAGCGCAGAGGACCCTGGGACCATCAAGGAGAAGAGTGGGAGTGGAGTGTGGGACCCTACCCAGAGAAGCGGCAACACCAGAGATAGAGGCAGAGATGATGACATGGAGAGATGGAGCAGCTGAGGACTCTAGACTCATGGAGGGAGAGGGGATGTGTGCTAGTGGCCAGGGGTTAGGCTTGTAGGGTGTGCCCTTTGGTTGTTTGAATGATTGTATATTCCTGAGTGTGTTTTGGTGTGCATCCAAAAAAAAAAAAAAACACACGCAAAAAAACACCAGAGGGAATAGAAGCAAATACTACTGAATGATGAAGCATGCAGGGGATTGTAATCATTACAATGAAACGAATACAACTGTAATCATTGCAATGAAATGAATATGATAGGATGAGTGTAAAACTGATGTTCTCCCATGTAAACTACCACTCAATTCACAATGAAAACTTAAAAGATAAAAACAAAACCTTCCACAGAGGTGTGAACCCCCAAGTAGACACCACAGTACAGAGAACAGTTCCCAGGGCTCCACACAGAAGAGAGGACAGTTCATGTAACAGATAACATGGGACTCTACATAGGAAAGTTGAAAGTACCCAGGACTCCATGCAGGCAAGAGGGCAGTGACCACGGCTCATACAGGAAAGAGGAGAGTACCCACAACTCCACGAAGTACAGATGACAGTACTTAGGACTCCATGCAGGAAGAGGACTACTCCATGGGAAAGAGGGAAAATGGAGAGTACTGGGACTCCATGTAGCAAAGAGAACAGTATCTGAGTCTTCAGTAAGAAACAGTAGTTCTCTATGGGGTAGGAAGCTCCTGCTGAGTTAGTGAAAGAAAGCCCCTTGGACAAAGGTCCAGAGCAGCACACTGCATGAGTACAACAAGGAAAGGAAGCTGGGGAGGGCAGTCTCTACTCCCCCCAGAGCTCAACTATGCTTCCCACTGGTCAGAAAGACCCTCTTCTCAATACACAGGAACACATGAGAGGGGCAGCTGAATCCCAACAAGGCATGGTCTGAACCAGATAGAGAAAGCAGAAGTCATCACTGTGTGGTAGCTTCCCTAGTCTCACTGGCAAGAGATATGGGGATAGGTTTTCTACCATGAGCATAGTCCTTAACTGCCATGGCTCAATTCACCATCTAAACTATCAGGAGACCAGGTAGTCCCTAAAGTTCTTTCTTGTTGCACAATGTGACAAAGTTTACAAACCTCCAAGAGAAGCAGGCAGCCTGCCATCAGCAGCCCAGGTCCTGTGAGGCCAATGGCGCCAACCAGTAGCTCCAGGCCCATGGAGCTTTGCTGCACCTCTGATCCTTGCACTCAGCCTTCCTAATCCTTTAGACCTGGGCTAGAGTTACAGTATTTCTTCTGGAACTTTACTACTCCTTCACATGGGGTTTTGGATGAGGAAGCCCAGTAACTTAAGATTTATACGGGAATGTAGTGTTCTGACACTTGACTTACTGCAAGTGTCCAAGAGAATTATCTGGCACTTTCTGGACATGAAAAACATTTGGAGAAACATTGCAAGTGATCCCAGCACAATCTAAAGCTGACCTAGGAGTACTGCTGTGGTCACAGCCTGGACAGTTAGTACAGAAGGGGTACCATAAGGAGGTACTACACTTCCTGGTCATTCAGTGCAGGGGAGGGTGCTGTTGAGGCATAACCTCTGAACTCAAGGACCTTAAAAAACTGAAGCATCTTCCTCTCCCCCAGGCTCTCCACCCTGTCTAGAGTCCATGCACAGAACTCTGGTTAAGAACTCCAAACCAGACACCCACTGAGAACCCTTCACAACACACAGCACTCTGATCCCCATCCCAACCCTCTGTGATGCATTTGGTGGTAATGATACACTGTCAGATGTGTCTTCTCTCCCATCTCCCTGAAAGACTCTTTCACTGCAAGAAGAGAGGCTGAGAGATGATCCAGTTTCACTCACTGCTCTTAGGCGATAAAACAAAGTAATCACTGCACTCACAGCACCTTCCATGTCTGGTCAGCTCTCTCTCTCATGGGTCAAGTAGAAAACACGTGTAAGGACAAGTCTGTCTGGGCAGTGGAGCATGAACACAGTGACTGTGAAGGGTCCTGGGAGGCGGTCCAAGAGAAGCAGGACCGTGAGCCCACACTGGAGTTGTGTTCTCCTGAGGAGTGTACACATGAAGAAGATGACAGGCTGAGCAGGGACTTGACAGCCACAAGGGGCTCAGGAAATCCAAGGGTTGCATTCCAGGGATAAGGCAGAACTGGAAGTAAACCAGCATTTGGATGGATAGAAAACTATCTTCAATTATCTGAATGACCCACAAACTCTCAATCCCTGAAATTATGGTGACCTCAGATTGCTGATGCCACCAGGAATCTGCATAAAGCAAACAAATATCTGCTCTGAGGGGGAAAAACATCTCACTAGGCCTCAAATCATCCCAACAATTTTCAAACACAATCAAAGATAAGACAGCACATGGAAAACAAGATAATATTAACAACAACACAAAGGACAGTAGAAACAGATACACTGGGACTCCAAAAATGTAATTAACAGGTACAAATTTTTAAAATAGCTAAAATTTACCACATCCAAGGAGCTAAAGGGCAAGATTAAAAATTGCAGCAAAGAACTGGAGACTAGAAACAATTACATGGTAGGTGTGAAAGAGAACCAAGTGGAAAACTAGAACTAAAAATACAATAACTGAAATGAAGAGCTCAGTAAACTGGTAAAATCACAGGCTGTTCTGAGCTAAAGAGAAAATCTGTGAATTGGAAGAGCAGTTAGAATTAATAACCCAGGACGAAATATGGAGAGAAATGAAAGCTGGGAAATAAAGAGGAGAGAGAGAAGGACATAGTGAGCACTGTGAGGAAAACTAATCTATATTACATTGGAGTCATAGGAGGAAAAAGGAGAGAAAATACAGCAGAGGCAACTTTTAAAGAGAGAGTGACTGAAATGTTGGCAAAATTGATAAAAGACATAGATTGACAGTTACCATTTTATTTTTCTTTCTTCCTGGCTATGTCTTTCTTGCCTATGCAACAACTGTGATCATTTTTCTTCTGACCTTTATTGATGGCTAAAAATCTACTATTCTGCTATTATTTTAAAGTGTACTCTTTCTTTCATTTCTTGCCTTCTTAGTGAAACTTAAAAAATTCTCGGTTGTCTATTCTTTTCTTCTAGCACATCAAAGATATCCCACTATCTTTTGCCTTCTGCTTTTGTTGTTGTGAAGAGCCATCGAGTCAGTTCTGATCCATAGCGACCCTGTATAGGGTTTCACAGGAGCACCTGGTGAGCTTGAACCACTGACCTAGCAGCTCAAATGGCTTTACAGTCTGGCACATTAACCCACAGCACCACAACAGGACTGTTTCTTTTAAAATCTAGTCAAATGAATTGTTGGTGCATTGAGGTCTATTCTCTCTATATATGCATGCTGATTTTGTGATTTACTTTCTGTTATTATCTGTCTACTTTCCCCATCTTGTCTCTGGGAAATCTCTTTTTATTTATACTGCTTAGGGTTGGATCCCTTCCTCAATATCCTTTACAGATGCTATCTTCTATCTATCCTCTTCTCTTACAGAAAATGTTCTGCCTCATAGTTTTAGGATGTAAACTCCCTAATTTCTGTCTCTCTATGAGTTCTCAAAAACTCCAAATTCAACACATTCTTTCCCAATGCCATCCTTCCTTGGGTATCTTCTAGATTTCAACATGTCCCAGGTCAAATTCCTCTCCACTGTTCTTGATGAGTTCCCTACATTGATGGGCAGGACCAGCACTCATCTACTCACACAGCAATCATGAAAGAATTCCATCACCCAATTTCCACATACGGCTATCATCCTCTTTGTAACTCAACAGGCAGGGTTTTAGTCCACATTTTTAGCACTGATGACAACTGCCCACAAGACCCTCTGTGTTGTGCAGCTGAGGTTTCTTGTCAAAACCCTTGCCAGATCTCCTTGATGGCTTCCTACTCTGTGAGGTAAATTACAAAAGAGGAGGAAATGAAAGCAGGGAGAGTTTCTCTTGTACAAGTTCACAGAGCTAGTGAAATGCCTGAGCATGGATTCAAATCCAGTTAGTCCTTGTTGTCTCTCTACCAACTCTCCTAACCAGGTGTTACACAGAGGGACTTGTTCTTCCCTTTGCTGACAATTCTCCGAGTGTTTCTTGACAATGCACCGATAAACGGTACAGCACTGCTTCCCTACAAAACCTCCTGAACCCTCTGTTGTGGGTAGCATTACACACGCCTACGTCAGCAGTCCTGGTGTGGCACTGAAGGATGAAGCACTGGACCTAAAGGATGGTTTGAACCACAAGGACAGCAATTCAAACTCACCAGCCGCTCCTTGGAAACCCTATATATTATCACTATGAGTTGGAATTGACTTGAAAGCATTTAACAACAACAACAATAACCTCAGTAATTAGCACTTCAGAGGGTACTTGTCCACCTCCTTCCCTAAACCCTGAGCCATTAGCCCAAAGCCCTAAAATAACTCCAGGCTCAGAGCAAATGCACAACACATATTGTTTGGATAAGTAAAAATGTAAAGAGAAGTGGTTTCTTCTGGCAGAGGCTGAAAAGAGTTCTCAACTATTCTCCTTTCCTGAGATCTTATCATTGTATGAGCAACATAAACAAAGAAATAATAGAGGTACAAGGAAGCAGTTTATTCAAATACATGTATTCAAAACATTTTCATCTAAATTTTAACATGGCCTATCCTGGTGTGGCATTGTCGCGCTGTGGGTTAATGCACTGGATAGTAAAGTCATTTGAACCACAAGGTCGGGAGTTCAAGCTCACCAGCTGCTCCTCGGAAGCCCTATACAGGGTCACTGTGGGTCAGACAGCACTTAACAACAACATCCCTGATTTTGTGCATAGGGTCAGTTGTGCATAGGGTCACTATAAAAAACATCATCTCTGATTTCACTCTGAAGTCCTCTGGGGTGTGTTCCAAATATACTAACGTCTGACCCCATCCGCAACCACACAAACCAAAGACTTGAGAGCAAAGTCCTGGTTCAGTAATAGAAAGCCTGCCCTATGAGTTACTGCATAGGCTGAGATGAAGGGACTGTAGGGGCCACTATAGGCCAGATTGTACATTTATTTCAAATAAAATTTTACACAGATCCCCGAACACTAAGATCATGAAATAGATGCCTCAGAAAGTTTAAATCTTTACTGTGGGTGAAAATCTCATCTCCCGATACGACCCATGAGTTTTTGTGGTTTTCTTGAGGCACCATCTATATAACACAGGGCCTTGAGTAGTCTTGTAGAAACACAGGTGGAAGGCAGGGATGCTCTTTGCAGATGTGAAAAGTGGAAACAGCCATACCAGCCCAGGATATGTGCTGTGCAGTCTCAGAGACAAACCTTCTGGATTTCATCTCTAGTAACCATCATTGTTATTGACATTCCCTCACCCACATCACTAATTTATGAAGACCTGCACATCTAAGAAGATAGAACTCAAGGGGGGTTGTGCTCACTAATCTGGTTTGAAAGCAAACAGTCTCACTATGAAAACCTAGGCGGATGATGTGGCACATCTCTGTGATCAGCAAACCTGATTTAAAATCTCATTACAGGGCGTATGGAACATGATGTCAGTGTGGCTCTCCACTTCATGATTAACTTTAAGAATTTCTGAATGCTGTCTCTGAAAGTCATTCTTCCTGATATGATTTGCTTTAATGCCCTAAGATTCTCTTAATAAAAAAAACAAAAAAACAACAAAAAAAGAAAGAAGCAGATTAGAAATCTTAGAGTTCAGGAACAGTGTATATCCTGTAATTTTCATCTTCATGCAGTGCTTTTTTGACTGATACAAAGCCTGGCAAAGAAGTAAGGAGGGAGGCTGGACTTGTGGAGTGGCAGAGTGAGGAGCTTTTCAAATCTTCTCCCAAAAAAGACCGTAACAAATCTGGGCAAAACTGTAAGAAACAACTCTTGCAGGACACTGGAAATCAACCACATACATAGAATAAACTGAGAAACACTTATTTAAGCAAAGACTGCTGAATCAGATCCTCTGGCTCCAGGTGCTCACACAGTCTCAGACCATCACCAAGTGAGCTGGAGGCTGTGCTAATTTAGGGTAATCCCAAAGGTAAAAAAACACAAAAATCCTGAGTCAAGACCTCTGGGTCCCCACAGTGGAGTGGACCTAGGTCTAGGTCACAGCTCTGCAGGTTGTCAGGAAACTCCAAAGTATGCAATTAGTAAAAAAACAGTTACTACACTTCAGGTGTTCCTGACTCACCAACATTACTCTCTAGCTTTGGCAAATTTCACCAGTGATTCTGGACAAGAGAGAGCCTGCTTAATCTGCCATAGTTTGCATGTGTGAATTTACATGCAGGGATGTTCATGGTGGTCTCGGACAGTGTATAACAAAACTTCTGGAGAAGCAGATTCCCAGAGCAATTGGTCCACAAGCTGTAGCCTCTCAAACCTGGGTTTCCAGTCATAATAAGCAAGCAGCAGCTGCTGGGAGCTGCCCTTTTAGGACAAGGAGATTTCTATCTTCAAGTACTCATGCAGCCAGGGAAAAGGAGGCAATGAAGATTTGTTTCCAGGTAGGCCTTATGCATACATTTTGCTTTCAACTACATGACCCTGAGGTCTATCAATCCATGTTTCCACTGCCTGGGGCATGCAACCAAAACAATGTTAGCCTGGGTTCTGCAGCCTCAGTGGCCACCACAGAAGACATTGCTGATGGCTGTGCCTGGAGGCCTGCAGGTACTTCTTTGCTCTGTGCCCCACTCCCCTGAACAGCACCTCCCCTCAAGTATAGCCCACCATCCACAGGGCTAAAAAGAACACCCATTTTTGCAAAACTTGGATAGGTTTTCTGTGTGCCCCCTTTGTGTGCTGGCTATGTAGGGGTCAAAGATCTATCATGGAAGGATGCAGTCACATCACAAATTCCAAAACCTATACAGGACCTGACCCAGGCCATTGTGTTTTCAATAGCCTCATATGGATGCGAAAGCTGGACAGTGAATAAGGAAGATCATAGAAGAATTGATGCCTTTGAGTTGTGGTGTTGGAGGAGAATACTGAAAGTGCCATGGACTGCCAAAAGAACCAATAGATCTGTTTTGGAAGAAGTGCAGCCAGAGTGCTCCTTGGAGGCCAGGATGGCTAAGCTTCGTCTCACCTACTTCGGACATATTGTCCGGAGGAAACAATCGTTGGAGAAGGATGTCATGCTGGGTAAGGTGGAGGGTCAGAGAAAAAGAGGAAGACCCCCAACGAGATGGATTGGCCAGGTGGCATCATTGATGGACTCAAGTGTGGCAGCGGTAGTGAGGTTGGCCCAGGATCAGACATTGTTTCGTTCTGTTGTGCATGGGGTCGCTATGAGTCGGTTCCGACTCGATAGCACCTGACAACAACAACAACAACAACATACAGCTGTTGGACTTTGAAGAAATTAAGAAAATCACATATGTGTTTGGGTTTATCCAA
The DNA here is from genome assembly GCF_000296735.1 of Chrysochloris asiatica. Taxonomy (NCBI): domain Eukaryota; kingdom Metazoa; phylum Chordata; class Mammalia; order Afrosoricida; family Chrysochloridae; genus Chrysochloris; species Chrysochloris asiatica. The sequence goes on along the minus strand of NW_006408872.1, from coordinate 131,207 downwards.
TAACAACTATGTATACTTCTGGGGAAAGTACAGGGTAAGAGATCCAGAAACATGTTGCAGGGGGGAAAACATGCTGAGTTGTCAGCTTATCAGTTTAGTTGCTCTTTTTAATCATTCACTGGCTAGAAAGCAGACAAAATTCCTGTCCCTCCACCACAAAGCATCCTAGGAATCTCTGAAGAACGCAGTAAAAGCTATGGAGGAAAGACTGTCAATAACCATGGTGCATGGAAACCCAAGGAACCGTTTACAAATGAAGGTTTCCAGGCCCTGTGGTTTAGTATTACCAAGAGGATAAATGGGGCAACGGCTGTCTGCTGACCAGACTCTGGAAAGACAGTAAATCACAGAGCAGAAGGATACCAGTCCATTTTGGAATATATCTTCTACTAGTCAAAGTCCAGGCCAGGGGTGGGGAACCTGTTTTTCTGTCAAGGACCATTTGGATATTTATAATATCATTTATGGGCCATGCAAAATTATCAACTTAAAAATTAGCCTGCTATATTTGGTCAACATTTAATTGAGTCACCCCGAATGTGATGACTGGAATTGTGGTTGCCTTGGCAGGGCCAGACCAAATGATTTTGAGGTACCAACTCGATGGCACCTAACAACAACAACAACAACAACAACAAATATTGTCCGCGGGCCCAACATTCCCTACCTGTGATCCAGGCACTAGATGAGAGCCAAGGAAAAAATCTGAAAGAGTGATACAGAGCGGTCCTGCCGCCATCAAAGTAAATCTGCATGAGAAGAAAGAGGCAAGTCCCTGTGCTACTCAGGGTGGTAGAGATGGCCACACATCCGAACAGAGAGACTGGATACACTCCTCATTAAAATCTAAACTGGATATTTTATTGGAACTTCACAAAGTGGTTTAAAAGGTCACCTTAAAGAAAAACAGCCAATACATTTTAAGTTATTTGTTGAGACTATGTGTTACTGGCATTGCAATGCAGCTAGATAAAGAGTGTGGGGTTGTAGGATAACACTGAATCACAAGGTCAGATTGAATTATAAGGTCAGTGGTTCACATTCATCAGCCGCTCCTTGGAAAACCCTATACATGGTCGCTATGAGTTGGAAACAACTCAAGGGCACTTAGCAAGAACAACAATAACAACATCAACAACAGATAGAGAACTAAGTGTACAGATGACATGACATTAAAAATCAGTGGGGAGATGAGGGATTATTTAACAAAAGGTGACAGTGAAAAATAAATAAGCTGAATTAAAATTCAGCTAACAAAACTAGGAATACATAGATGAATATGTAATTTGCCACAAAATCAAGAAAGAGAAGTGAGTACCATAAGCTCAAATAATGATCTTTTTAATAAAAATGAACATTTTTTACAACAAAAATGTTACCAGCAATTTCTGATTTCAATTCTGATGCATACAGAACTTGGATGTCATTACACTGGAGATTTTTTCTTACAACAAGAAAAAAGGTAATGTTCGCTGGGGAGCAATCAAGGCAAACAATAAGTCACATCAGGACAAATCCCCCCTCCAAAACTGAAACTCAAAAGGGAACACACAAGCAGGAATGTAAGCTCGCTGGAGACCACGTTGGTCTACATTTGAATGGAAGTGGGGAAAGTCAGTAATGCAGGTATGGGCTGAGTTCGACCACATTTCATAGACTCCTAACGACCTCGAGATGAGAGAGAAAAGATGAAGAGCTAGTTGGTCCAAAGTTTGGGGAGACTTGGAAGTCCTGAGCCCATGGACACTGACCAAACCACAGAAGGCTAGAGTTGAGAGTGAAGTGTCCAGCTGATATGAAATGGGGGGAGATGCACAAGAACATCCAAACTTGCAGACAGTACCCATTTGACCTAACTTCGATGGCTTGATGACCAGAGCTTGACTAGAGGAAAACAAAGAAATTTGATAAAGGAAGCAAGTGTAAATGCTGCAATTTGATGAACTTAATCTATACTTAGGGATATAGGAGCTCAAAATACCAACTGAGAGGGAAGGAATTTTCATATCTAGGATCAAATCTATCCCCTTGGTAAACAGGGTTGATTGGGACAGGTAACTTAGACACTGGCTACCTAATATCGGGGGGGTGGGGATAGTGAAAAAAAGGCACAAAGCGGCTATCTTACAAGTTTTCAAGAGGGAGTTTAGTTTCAGAGTGTGCAAGAGAAGGTAGAATCCCTAAAGAATAGTTTGTATCTTGTCTAGATGGGTTTGGTGAAAGGAGATGGGGACAGGATTCTTTTGATTTAATAGTTCAGCATTGTTATTATGACTAGTTGCAATTGTCACAACTATAAAGGTAGAAGTTTTGTAACATAAAGGAGAAGTGGTGGTGGTGGTGGTTATGTGCTATGGAGTTGGTTGTGACTCATAGCAACCCTGTATAGGGTTTCCGAGGCTGTAAATCTTTATGGGAGCAGAATGCCTCATCTTTCTCCTGTGGAACAGCTGGTAGTTTCAAACAGCTGACCTTGCAGTTCACAGCCCAATCCGTAACCACTACACTAGTTGTTGTTGTGCAGTGCCGTTGAGTTCGTTCCGACCCATAGCGACCCTGCACAGGATTTCCAAGGAGCAGCTAGTGACCTTGAACCGCCAACCTTGCAGTTCAAACGGCTTTGTAGTCTGGTGCATTAACCTACAGCACCACACCAGGACTCCATTGGTGGCTGTGGCTGTGTGCCGTGGAGTTGGTTCCGACTCATCGCGACCCAGTTTCCGAGGCTGTAAATCTTTACAGGAGCAGAACGCCTCATCTTTCTCCTGTGGAACAGCTGGTTGTTTTGAACTGCTGACCTTGCAGTTAGCAGCCCAATTTGTAACCACTACACTACAGTAGTTAATCTTAATTTCAGGAACAGAGGACCTTAGGACCATCAACGAAGAAGAGCATGAGCAAAATGTGGGACCCTAACCAGAGAAGCAGTGACACCAGAGATGGAGATGGCATGGAGAGATAGAGCAGCTGAGGAGTTTAGATTCATGGAAAGAGAAAGGCTGGGTATTGGCAGGCAGGAAGCTGGCTTGCAGAATGTGCCCTTTGGTTGTTTAAATGATTATATATTTCTGGGTGTTTTTGTGTGCATTAAAAAGAAAAAACAACAACAGAGGAAATGGAATAGAAGCAAATAAACTGTTAAATGATGATGCATGGAGGGTATTGCAATCATTGCAAAGAAAATACAATAGGATGAGTATAAAATCTATGTTCTGCCATGTAAACTATTACTCAATTCACAATAAAAGCATTAAAAGAAGACAAAGGAAAAAGCTTAACAAATTCAACACCAATTTCTTGGGCTCATCATAGAAATAAGTTCACAGGGCAAACTGTCATCACAAGCCTTGACAGACAGGTGAATATAGGAAATCACAGTCAAGGTTTTATTCTAGGAGCAGAAGTTTCTAGAGCCATAAACTGGAAGAAGTATTTAAATGTTAATTTTGATGAACTAACTGTAAGAGGTGGAGTGTATACTAGTACGAGGGTGGAAAACTCTTGGGGACAAGAAAATTAGGTACCCTCAGATTCTTGTGTGTTTTCCTTCCAGGAACCCCATTAGATAATCAAAGTGTAGAGAAAATCCCTCATATTTTTGGCAGGGAGAAAGAAAAGTAATCCATTTTAAATACATCCAGTTTTTTTCCAAAACAAAAACCTATCTAGCCATGGAAAAGACTTATCTGACATGTTGTTGTTGTTAGATGCCATCAAATCGGTACCGATTCATAGTGACCCTATGCACAACAGAACGGAACCCTATGCCCAGTCCTGAGCTAATCTCACAATTGTTGTCACACTTGGGTCCACTGAAGATGCCACTTTGCCAATTCATCTCACCAATCCATCTTTGCCAATCCTCTTTTTTTCTGACCCTTCACCTTACCAAATATGATATCCCTCTCCAGTGACTTGTCCTTCCTGACAATATGTCCAAAGTATGAGACATGAAGTACGGCCATCTTAGCCTCTATGGAGCACTCTGGCTGTACTTCTTCCAACACAGACATTGTTGTTGTTAGGTGCCATCGAGTCAGTACCGACTCATAGCGACCCTATGCACAACAGAATGAAACACTGCCCGGTCCTGGGCCAACCTCACATAGGAAAAGGGAAATGACACAACTACAGTCCCAACTTTATTTTTGTTGTTGGATGAGTGGAAAGGGAAGCAGAGAAACATTTATGAAGGTCACAGCCCAGGGACAGACTCACTGAAAGACTAAGACCTTATCATAGGACTGCCTATAGAATGTTTCCCTTCCCCTCCATACTTATAGCAAGGTTCCCATATAATGATGGTGGATTATAAAAATTACTAGATAAAAAAGATTCTAAAAATGAACTTTTACAGAAACCCAAAGACAACAGGGCAATGAAAACAAAGAAGTACAGCTAGAATATGTCTTAGAGTCTAAGATGGAGAGACTCATACTTGCAGTATTTTATCAGGAGGGACCAGTCCCTGCAAAAGGGCATCATACTTGATAAAGTGGAGGATCAATGAAAAAGAGAAAAAATCCCAATGAGATGGATTTGCATAGTGACAGCAGCAGTGGACTTAAGCTTAACAATGATTGTAAGGACACTGCAGGACTGGACAGTGTTTTATTCTGTTATGTATAAGATTGCTATGAGCTGGAACCCACTCAAAGTCATCTAACAACAACAACATAATAATAATAATTGTGCTAATGACTTGCAGCACGATGAATTACTTCTTATGGTTCCTTATCCATAGTCTTTGTAACTCCCACCAAACAAGTTTTTTTTCTGATGGGTTGAGGTAAGAGAAGATGGGAGAAGATGCTGATAGGATTATATGATTCCAATGTAAGTGACTGTTAACAGGTTTAACTGTGATTGTAAAAACTTGGAATTCTAACATGGGTATAAAATGAACCATTTCAGAAGCAGGAATGGGAAGCTCTCACTACCATTAAGGAAGAGAGGAGCATGACATTTGGACCCCAAGATGTCTGTACAATGAAACTCCTTGACCCAAGTACAGTAAGCTGTGACACCAGAGGAATAGCAGAGGAGTGGCAGAAGAGCAGCAGCAGCAGAGCCAAGAACCAGAGTACTAGGTGTAGCAATAAACTTCCCAGTTCAGAGAGGAAGTAAAGCTGAGTGCTACTGGGCAGGAGGCTCACTTGTATAGTGGGTTGCCTCCAGGCACTTAATTGGAGAGCTAGGTCTACTGACCCAGGGAGTTAGAGCAGAGCACCTTCAGACTGAGGTTTATATGGAGTGGAGTATGCTTTGGGCATTTATCAGAAGCTCTAAAAGAGCATTGTAACATTGCTAGAGCAGGGAAGAGGCCAGGCTAAGGGACTGAGGACCAAAGAGAGGACTGCCAGCAAGCATGGCTGAAAAGAGGCTGTCTTAACCGGAAGAACTGTGCAATGAGCATTTCTAACCCTGATTTATATAACCTGTTAAGGTCCCTAATAAACCCCATAACTCTGAGTGGCCATTTCAATGAACAGGAAGAATGACTGGTGTCAGAATTCATGAATATTGGAGAGCAGAGGCAAGTTTGACCATAGCCTTATAGGAATCAGCCTTTGGCTGATGCTGAGTTTGATTCTTTCCCCGCTGGTGAGTCCAAGGAGGTCAGACATCACCTCACACAAATTTTACACGGCTTTACTGCAAACCGCAAGGCCAGCAGTTCGAAACTACCAGCGGTTCCACGGGAAAAAGATGAGGCTTTCTGCTCCCGTAAATATTTATAGTCTTGGAAATCCTGTACAGGGTCACTATGAGTCGGAACTGACTCCACGGCACATAACGACGAATAACGAGTGGAAGCAGGAGTCCTGGTGTAGCTCTGTAGGATCAGCACTAGACTGTTAGCCACAAGGTTAGTGATCAAACTCACCAGCTACTCCTTGGAAACCCTATACAGGAGTCACTGTGAGTCAGAACAGGCTCACTGATACTTAACAACAATGATAGGAAAAAGAGACAACGTGAAAAAACAGAAGGGAAATATGAACAGAGAGGAAGAAACTAAGAAAATAAAAAGGAAGTGCTAGAATTAAAACAAAATAAAACACTTTAACAAAAGTAGAGAAAAAAATACAGAGTATCCAAGAATTGAGGAACAATTATAAAATGTAGCAATCATGTTATTGAGCTAACAGAAGAAGATTATAATGAAGCAAAAGAAATATCTGAAGGAATAATGGCTGACAATTTTCAACTGTATTATGTACTGTGTTCAAAAGAAAGCTAAAGTAGTTATAATAATTTTAGACAGAGCAGACTTTAGAACAGGAAAAATTATCAGGGATAAAAAGGGGCTTTACATAATGATAATGGAGTCAATTTCCAATAAAGATGTAACAGTCATAAATACATATATGCTTAATAAGACAGTGTCAAAATATATGAGGAAAAAATTATAGAACAGCAAAGAGAAGTAGACAAATCCATTATCATAGCTAGATACTTCAATACCCCTCTAATAGCAGAGGGAATAACCTGGCTGCCATGCTGAAAAGTCACCTAATCCACCTCACAAATTAAACTCTTCTTACACAAGCATTGCACAGGACTCAATCTGAGGATTCCGTACACAGACCACCTGGTAACTGATTTTTCCAATCTTATTGGTTCCAAGTCCCTGACTCCCCAACAAAACCCTGACCCCTAGCCAAGCCCTGACCCCCGACCAAAAGCTAGCTCCCAGTCAAATCAACTCCTAAACAAGCTTTGACCCACTAGACAAACCCTGACCCATAGCAGTACCCTGACCACTAGCCACACACTGACCCCTAGCCAAACACTGCATCCTAGATGGACCAGCTATGAGTGATAATGATAGGTGTGGTGCAGGCCTTGTTCCCAACAATCTTTTTGTAAAAGGTATTTTAATTCAGTTCTAACCTAAAAGGGGGGTGGGAGGGAATCTGAGGGTTAAAGTTTTTCTGGGAGAACTTTTCCTACCACTTCGCAAGGTCAAGATGTGAGGTGGTGCAGCTCATTCATCCCTCCCTGTGCAGTGGGTACATTCTCCTTTTTTTCTTACCATCTCAGTGAAATGAGGAGATCTATCAGATGCCCCACCCAAGAAAATGCAGTCAGATGAGCAATGGATTGGGGTGCAGATGAGACAAGGCCTCTGGGAACCACAGTGAGATCTCTAGGCCTGGCATGGGTTGTACAGCATTGCACTGAATAGACTATAGGGCAGGGAAGGGTAAGACCTTTCCCTCAGGGGAGTCTGGCTCACATGGAGACTATAGATTCCAGACACTGACTGAAGGCAGGGTGTCCTGACATCGTGGAGGTGGGTATGAGAGAAAGAGAAAAGTCAGTCCATGAGACAAAGTCTTGGCTGAACCACTGGGATAATGAAGTGGCTGTCTCCTAAGGCAGGAAGGCTGTAGGTGGGATGGGCTTGGACAAGTTGCTTCTGGAGTCCTAAATGGGGCTGTGCCAGAGGAGATGCCTGGTTCACTGGGCTCAGAACCAGCAGATGTGAGGTGTAAATCTGGATGTCTAGATGGGCTACCTTGGCCATGGGCAGAAAAATCAAAGTTGAAGGCAAGGCCTAAGGCCCCAGAACTATGTGGTTGGAGCGAAAAGCAGAAACAGCAGCACCCCTAGAGGAGACTCTGACAGCACACCCATCTATCTACAAGGTAAGTGTACTGAGGAGGAAGGAACCAACAACCAACAACCCCTGAGGCACATGATGTTTTTTTGTGAAGAAAGGGTTATGTTTCCAAAAAAGATTTTAAAAATACAAATGGATCATGATTTAAGTCCTGTCAGCTCTGGGGCCTCCCCACATGCCCTTTATTTGCCTAC
>NW_006408872.1:115963-123283 GCF_000296735.1 Chrysochloris asiatica | reverse complement strand
ACTTTATAGAGCCATAGCTGTACATAGATACACAGCGCCAGCTATCTACCCAGCTGCCTCTGCAGGATCTCCTTAATGACTGTGCTTCATACAGCCATGTCTGCTGAGTCTTATCGGGATTTCCTACTAGTGTTTCCGGCACCTGTCTTATCTCGAGCAAGATGCTGAGATGCTTACAGGGTCTCTTCAAGAGGATTAGCTACTAAACGACACTGATAAATGGAAGCCACATGCTCTGCAAGAATGAAAGAACAGCACTTTAAATTTGGGTGTTTTTAAGAAACCTTTCAGTCTTCCCTAAATGATACATGACAAAAACTAAGCTCTGGTAGCGTAGTGGTTACTAATCAGGCTGTGGGCCTCAAGAAACTACCACCTGTTCCGCAGGAGAAAGATTTACAGCCTTGGAAACCCTACCCTGTACAGGGTCGCTATGAGTGGAAACCGACCCATGGCACATAACCACCAACCACCACCACCAAAGATAAAAATGACTTTAAGCTGACTTACCCTCTAGTGCCACTCGATGGCAATAGAGTTCCACTGGCAACAAGCAGTTTTCTGCTTTTTCCTGCCCTTTTCTTACTTTTCATTGTTAAAATACACTTTTGTTAACAGCAGTTCTAGATTTACAGAAAAACTGATTAGGAAGTACTGAGAGTTCCCATATATCCCTGCATACTATGTCTCCTATTATTAATATCTTGCATTCATTCATGTCTTACATTTGTTACAATTAATAAACAATTACCATTGCTGTACAGTCCGTTATGACTCATAGTGACCCTTCAGGATAGAGCAGAATTGCCTCATAGGCTGGAATCTTTACGGAGGCAGATTGCCCCATCTTTCTCCCATGGCACATTATTATCTAAACTCCATAGTTTAAGTTAGGGCTCACTCATTGTGTTGTACAATCACAAATGCATGTGTTTACCACTACAGCATTATGCACAATGGTTTCATTACTCTAAAAATGCTCTCTGCTTCACCTGTTCACCTCTCTTCTGATCTTCACCTTTGGCAACCACTAATTTTTTTTTTACTATCTCTATAGTTCTGTCCTGTCCAAAATGTCCTATTGGGGCACTATGGGATAAACAACTGGAAACTCACCAAGATCAGTGGTTCAAACTCACCAGCTCCTCTTTGGAAATCATATACAGGGTTGCTATGAGTTGGACCTGATTCGACAGCACTTAACAACAAACATAGTTCTGCCCTTTCCAAAATGTGACATAGTTGGAATCATGCAGCATGTATGATGCTTCCACTTAGCAATAAGCATTTAAGGTACCTCCATGTCCTTTCATGGCTAGATGGCTCATTTCTTTTTATTGTTGAATAATCCTCCATTGTATGGTTGTACCATAGGTTGTTTATCCATGCATCTATTGAGGGACATCTTGAATGCATCCAATTTTTGGCAATTATAAATAAAGTTGCTATAAAAATTTATGAGCAGGATAACTTTTTAATTCATTTGGGTAAATACCTCAGAACACAATTACTGGATTATATGGAATCGACTCGACAGCACTTAACAACACAACAATGGTAAACTTATGTGTAGTTTTGTAAAAACTGGCAGTCTTCCAAAGTGGCTATATTACCAGCAATGAGAATCCCTGATGTTCCACATCCTTGCTAGCATTTGATTTTGTCAATATTTTTAGCTGTTCTAATAGCTGGTAGCGTAGTGGTTTCGAATCGGGCTGCGAACCATAAGGTCAGCGGTTCGAAACTACCAGCTGCTCCGCGGGAGAAAGATGAGGCTTTCTACTCCCGTAAAGATTTACACCCTCGGAAACCCTGTACAGGGTCGCTATGGGTCGGAACCGACTCGAAGGCACATAACAACAACAACAACAATAGGTGTGTGGTGGTATTTCATTGTTATTTTAATATGGAAATGTCCTAAGAGCTGATGATGTTGAGCATCTTTTCATATGCTTATATTCTATTTATACATCTTCTTTGGTGAGGTGTCTGTTCAGATCCATCATTTATTTTGTAATTGGGTTGTTTCTTTTCTTTCAAGAGGTCTTTGTCTTGTTGTTGTTGTTAAGTGCCTTTGAGTTGGTTCTGACCAACCCACAGCGATCCTATATAGGGTTTCCAAGGAGTGACTGGTGAGTCTGAACCACTGATCTGACCTTGCAGTTAAAATTGACTTTGTAGTCCAGCATATTAACCCACAGCGCCATACCAGGGCTCCTTTGTTGTAGATATTTCTTTGTTTTAGATACAATTATTTATATTTTATAAATATTTTCTCCCAGTGTGTAGCTTGTCTTTTCATTCTCTAAACAGTATCTTTCGAAGAGTAGAAGTTCTGAATTTTAATAAAGTCCAACTAAAGCAATTTTCTTTTCTATGGAATGTGCTTTTGATGTATCTATAAATTGCCAAACCCAAGGTCACCTAGATTTTCTTGTTATCTTCTAAAAGTTTTCAAATTTGCATTTTATATTTGGGTCTATAATTCATTTTGAGCTAATTTTAGTGAAAGTTGTAAGGTTTGTGTCTATGTTTCATTTGTTTGCATACAGATGTCCAGTTATTCTAGGACTATTCATTGACAAAAGACAAATCTTTTCTCCATTGAATTTCTTTACTCCTTTGTCAAAGATCAATTGACTGTATTTATGAGGGTCTATTTCTGGGCTATTCTATGCTACTGATCTATTTGTTCTTTTGCCAATTATAACACTGTTTTGGTCTCTGTAGCTTTCCAGTAAGTCTTAAGTCAGGTAATGTCAGTCTTCTGACTTTGTTCTTCAGGAGTATATTGTCTATTCTGGGTCTTTCACCTCACCATATAAATTTTAGATTATAATAGGATCAAAACAACTTGTTGAAAAATTTACTGGGATTGCATTGAATTATGATGATCATGATGAGAAGAAATGGCATCTTAAGTCTTTTTTTCCATGGACTATCTCTCCATTTATTAAGATTTCCTGTGATTTCTTTCATCAGAGTTTTATAGTTTTCTTAATAAAGACCTTGTATATATTTTGTTAGATTTATACCTAAGTATTTCAGTTTTGGAGGGCTTTTGAAATAAAAAATAAATTTAAATTTCAAATTTCAATTTCTAATTGATATAGGAAATTCATTGATTGTTAAAAACTTTTTATTGTGAATTGAGTTAAGGTTTACATAGCAGATGAGTTTTCCATTCAATAAGTCACTGACTACAGTGCCCACAATGAAACTTCACTTAACCCACTTCCTCCCTGTGTTTCCTGATTCTAGTCCTCTTTCTTTCCTAATGCTTCTGAACGTTGTCCTTTGGTAAATGCTGTCCGTTTGTTCTCAAATGGTTAAATATTCTAAGGTATGTGTATCTCAGTAGTGTTATTGTTCTTCTTATAGATTTGTCTATTTTTTGGCTGAAAATTGAGCCCTGGAAGTTAGTTCATTTTTAGACCTGAAGGGTGACTAAGGACCATACTATTGGGAATTCCACCAGTCCCTACTCAGCTAGTTCAGTCTGATCTTTTTTTGTGATTTTCAATTTTGTTCTACAATTTTCTCTGACTCTATCCAGGATATTCAAATGAGGTCCCTTTTAGAGAAGGTAGCTATCATCTAGTTCTGGTCTCAGGGTTGTAGAGACTAGTACTCAAATGGCTCATTAGTCCACTGGTCTAATTATTTCCATGTGGTAAATTATTTTGATTTTCATCATTCTTCCTTCCTCCAGATAGGGAAAGACCAAATAGTTGCCCACTCACAGTTTTTAAGATCCCAGTCACTAGTCAACAAAGTAGGATGAAGAGCATTGTCTTTGTTAACTGTGTCATGTCACTTAATCTAAGGGTCCTCTGAGACGATGATCCTCAGAGCAAGCAATTGACTTTTATATAAAAACCTGTAGCCTACAACCTTGATATAATCAATTCTAGTTCCCAAAATTTTGCAAGTGGGGTGGAATGGGGTTAAGGATTGACTCTTTGGGATTTTATATATAGACAATCAAGCAATCTTTGAAAAAGAATTTACATCTTCCTTTGAAAATTCATAACTTTTTTCCCCTTTTCATATCTTATTGTAATAGCTAGTGGTAGTGATTGTGTGGCTTCAAGTCAGTTTCAACTTATAAAGACCCAGTATAGGGTTTCTGCCACCATTCATCTGTCAGTTTGGCTTACTGTGGTAGCTTGCTTGTTGCTGTGATGCTAGAAGCTATGCCACTGGTATTTCAAAAACCAGCAGGGTGCACCCATGGTGGCCAGGTTTTAGCTGAGCTTCCAGTCTAAGACAAGGAAGAAGGAGAGTCAACTACTTTTAAATGTTTAGTCACCAAAACCTTATGAATAGCAGTGGGACACTGTCAGATAGCACTAGAATGCTGAATACTGACAGAAGATGAATAGCACCACAATATTGTCAGACACAGTGCCAAAAGATGAGCCATTCAAGTTGGAAGGCATTCAAAATACTAATGTAGAAGAGCTGCTTTCTCAAAGCAGAGTTGAACGTGATGGTGTGAATGGCGTGAAGCTTTCGGGACATTTATTTGCTGATGGGTCACAACCCCAAATGAGGAGAAACAGCTGTAAAAAAATAGTAATTGAAACATGCAGTGTACAAATAATGAATCTAGAGAAACTGGAAGTGGTCAAACATTAAATGTAACTAACTTATAAAGATAGATATCCTATACATTAGTGAGCTGAAATGGACTGGCATTGGTCAGTTGGAATCTGACAATCATATGGTTTACTGTGTTGTAAATGACAAATTGAAGAGGAATGGCATTACATTCATTACCAAAAAGAACATCTCAAGATACATCGTGAAGTATAATGTTGTCTGTGATAGGATGCAAGTAAATATCACTATTATTCAAATTTATTACAAACAACTAAAGCAAGTGATAATATTGAAGAATCCTTTGATTTCTTGACTGCTCCCTCCATCAACATTGATAGTGGATCCAAGCAAAATTAAGTCTTTGACAATTTCATTGTTTCCTCTGTTTATCATGTTGTTATTTATTGGTACAGTGGTGAGGACTTTTGTTTTCTTTACATTGCAGTGCAACCCATACTGAAGGCTGTGGTCTTTGATTTTCATCAGTAAATATTTTTATATTTACCTTTCAGCAAAGAAGGTTTTACCATCTGCATATTGCACATGCTGTACTGCGAAACTCTAAATCTCCTTCCATTCTTTTAGAGAGCTCTGCCCCATACTCCTATCTGCACCTTTAACTGGCCACAGTCTCTTCATTCCATTCTACAGTACATGTAAATGTCTGAATGTAAATGTCTCATTGTGGATTGAAACTATGTCTGTGATGGCTGAAATACACAGGCTGAATGTGGTGAAGACATTGAGAAAACACACCATTACTGTAAACCATCCCTGGTAAGAACTCTGCCCTGTCCTAGGTTAAATCTCAATAGAATCTACAGTTTTTCCACTTACTTCTAAGAACAAAAAGTACTCCTGTCACTCTCACTCTCATTTGAGTTGATACTAAGACCCCTGGGCATGACAATAAAATCTCATTCTAGCCTCAAGGTGCAGTGTCTCCCTTCTTCTGTTGCCATACCTTTCAACTCTAAGGCTATGGTTGTAGTAGTGTAATGCAGTTGCTATTATTGTTAAGTGCCATTGAGATGGTTTTGACTCATAGAGACCCTATATAGGAGTGGCTGGTGAGCTTGAACTGCCAACCTTGAAATTCAAATTGACATTGCAAGCCCAGCACATTAACCCACAGTGCTACACCAGGACTCCTGTTGACTTCTGTTTGTGTCTAGACATTTGGGTAAAGTTCAGGGAAGACTCAGGTCAATCACTCCAAAAAACTGAGAAGAGAGGTACCCAGGTAGTCTGAGGGACTGCCACCTTAACTGCTGCAGTTATGTCATGTCTAGGAGGCACTGAAAAACTCATCCAGTCCCAGAGGAGACTGCATGTGCAGCCTGGGCAGGTTTCCTCTGAAGTCCAGGTTGGAGATAATGGGATGCAGACTTCCTGACGAAAGACTTGAAAATGTGAATCCAGAGTCCCCCGGAACACCTAAGCTGGCAGAAGCAGCCCACTCCCACTCACTAGAGAAGAGCAGTCTCACTGAGCTGAATATCACACAAAAACCTGACCTGAGGTTGTTGTGTTGTTGTTAAGTACTGTTGAGTCAGTTCTGACCCATGGCAACACTGTATAGGGTTTCCAAGGAGCAGCTGGTGAGTTTGAACCACTGACCTTGCAGTTCAAATAGCTTTGCAGTCTGGTGCATTAACACACAGTACCACACCAAGGAGTGGTTTGCCCTCCTCAAAGCCTAGCCTCTCTCTCCATGCTCCTAGACCAGTCAGTAGGATAATGTCTCAGTACAACCTGATAAGGAAATACAATCCCTGTTTCAAGAATAGCTTGAACACCAAAAGAATAGTAGGCTTAGCTACCGTGTATAAGGAACCATGGATTATTGGTGTAGTTGGAACACCAGAGATAGATGGGGGGACTTTACTGATAGGAGGCAGTCCCAATAGCCAGGTGACTGGAGCAGTTCTAAAATGCTCCAGGAAACCCCACAGAAAATATGGTGGGCATACAAAAAGAGCTTTATTAGGAAGTGGGTAAGAAGGACTGACTAGGTGAGACTAAAAAGTCTACCTCTTGACAGCATATTCTGGTTGTTGTTATTAAGTGCTGTTGAGTCAGTTCCAACTCAGCGACCGTGGTGAGTTTGAACCACTGGCCTTGCATTTCAATGCTCATCCTACAGGCACTACAGCATGCTCTCTGATGAAGGCAGTGAGGAATGCCCTGGGGGGAAAGGGATGTGGCTTCTAAGAGTGATTTTCCTGTCAGTCTAGTTGGCAAAAGAAGAACTGGACTCCTGAATATCCAAGAAAATGATAGAATTCTGGAAAAGCAAAGGTCAAGTAGCAAAGTTTACCCAGTTAATGCTGTTGTTGTTGAGTGTCATCAAGTCAGTTCTGACTTACAGCAACCCTCTATAGGGTTTCCAGGAGTGGCTGGTGAATTTGAACCACTGACCTTTCATATAGCAGTCCAGTGCTTATATAACACAAAGGTAAACTAGAGGGTCAGGTGGTATATTGACCAATAATCCCTGTGGTGATAGAGAATGGACTATATTTAGTCCATATAACAACTGCTAGGTGCCCTTGAGTGGGTGCAGATTCATAGCAATCCTATGCACAACATAACAAAACACTGCCCAGCCCTGTGACATGCTCACAGTTATTTTGCTTGAGCCCATTGCTACTGCCAATGTGCCAAATCATCTCATTGGGAGTCTTCTTCTTTTTCACTGACCCCTCATTTTAT
>NW_006408872.1:110851-112473 GCF_000296735.1 Chrysochloris asiatica | reverse complement strand
AATGTAGCACTGGAGGCACTCACTTCAAGAAAGCCTTTGTTTGGGGGATGATGCATGGACAGGATGGTAACTATGGCAATGAAACAATATATTACAGAATGATTGTAAAATTAATGTTTCCCCATGTAAACTATCACACAATACACAATAAAACATTTATTTAAAAAATTAATAATAATAAAGCTCCAAGAATTGATGGAATGCAAACTGAAATCTTTCAACAAACTAATGTAGCACTGGAGGCACTCACTTCAAGAAAGCTGGAAGACAGCTACCTGGCTACCTGATTGAAAAAGATCCATATTCTTGCCCATTCTAAAGAGAAGTACCCTGCTGGAATACAAAAAAATCATTAAACAAGATCATTAATATCATATCATGTAAAATTTTTCTGAAGATAATTTAAAAATGGCTGCAAAGGCACATCAACAGAGAACTGACAGAAATTCAGGCTGGATTCAGAAAAGGAGGTGGAACAAGCGACGTCATTACTGACATCAGATGGATCTTGGCTAAAAGCAGAGAATACCAGAAAGATGTTTACTTGTGTTTTATTGACTATGCAAACACTTTTGACTGTGTGGATCATGACAATCTATGAATAACACTGTGAAGAATAGGTATTCCAGAACACTTTATGGAACACCCCTTTGGAACCTGTACATAGACCAAAAGACACCCATTCAAAATAGAACAAGAGGAAATGGAATGGTTTAAGATCAGAAAAGCTGTGTGTCAGGGTAATATTCTCTCACTGTAGTTACTCAATTTGAATGCTGAGCAAATAATCTGAGAAACTGGATTATATGAAGAAAAACATGGCATCAGGTTTGGAGGAAGACTCATTAGCAACCTGCAATATGCAGATGATATAATTTTATATGCAGGAATTGATGACGACTTAAAATACTTTCTAAATCATATCAATGACCATAGTTTTCAGTATGGGTTGCACCTCAAAGAAAAGAAAACAAAATCATCACTAATGAACCAATAAATAACATCATGATAAAAGAAGATTTCAAAGATTTCATTTTGAAATCTTGAAGTTTTCAAAGACTTCATTTTGCTTTCATTCACAATCAACACTAATGTCAGCAACTGTTATGAAATCAAACAACAGATTGCATTATGCAAATCTGCTGCACATCTTTAAAGTGTTGAAAAACTAAGATATCCGTTTGAGGGCAATACTAACTCAAGCTATGGCATTTCCAATTCTACCATATGCATGTGAAAGTTGGAAAATAACTAAGGAAGATCATATAAGAATTTATGCACTTGAGTTATAGAGTTGGAGAAGAATATTGACAAATGCAATAAGCTCAACTAGGTCCAAGCAAACCACACTAAGCCAAACGCCCCCATTTTGGATAGCCAATGTCCAAGTTGCTCATCTCTGTCTACTCTGTGTATGGAGGAGGTGGGAATGATTCCTGCTGTAAAGATTTGTTCCCTCTTTTGAGCTACTGCATCCATAGGTGTAGGTGAAGTTCAGCAAATTGTATCAGATTACTCTTTTTTTCTTCTTCTTTCTTCTTCTGGTTGAGCTCTGATCACTCAGTCATTGAGGCTAGGTCAAATGGGTATTATCTGCAAGTGTGGGTGTTCTTGTGGATATG
>NW_006408872.1:101297-110751 GCF_000296735.1 Chrysochloris asiatica | reverse complement strand
TTTTTAACAATGATATTCATTTATTAAAGATCAGGGACCATAGACAATATTTTAAATATCCAAGATCAAAAGGTCTGTAGGAAGCCACAAGTAACTGGGTACATTCAAGGATCAAGGGCAGAAAATCCCTTCCTGATGGTCACCATTAAGCAAAGGATGTATAACATCCATCACACATCTGTTTTAGGGACAGCATTTTCTAAAAGTACACACCTGTTTATAAATACACATTGTCATATCAAAAGCTAGAGCTAAGTTCCAAAATGTGCTGCTGCTATCTTTCACAAGGCCTTCTTTTTAATCTTGGGGTTTTAAGAACACCTTCTTTGTCTTGGTCTTTTTCATGTTTCCATTTTCATCTTCTTCAAAATTGGCACGATCTCGTTTCTTGGCAAACTTTTTTCCAATTGTCCCCACCAGGCTTTCATACTTTCTAGCCATTTCTGCATCGGACACATCAATTTCCACGGCTTCATCTTTAACTTCTTCAGTTTTGCTCTTAGAGTTCATCTGAAGCATTAGTTTCTCAACCTCAGGATTAAATCCTCGGAACGACATTCTTCCGTAGAGAAGGTCTTCGCATAATGAGAATCTCTGCTCTTCGATTATGACGCTCTCCTTCTCTTTCAGCTCTGGCAAGTCCAAATACCAGTGCTCTTCACTGATGATTTTCTTTTCTTCTTCTTCCAGCTGCTTCTTGGATAACCAGTTTGTGCACCGCCGCCATGGCGCTCCCTGCCCGGCACCCCATGGTACTTTTAATAGCCCTCTCCAACACCGTAATTCAAAGGCCTCAATTCTTCCTTACTTATTTTCCAACATTCACATGCATATGAAGCTATTATTGGCAATACCATGGCTTGGGTCAGATGCATCTTAATCCTCAAACTGATATAAAAATCTTCTAGATCAAAGATCAAAATCTTGAACACTTTAAAGAGGTCTTGTACAGCAGCTCTGCCTAATGCAATACAACCTTTGATTTCTTCACTGCTCCTTTCATGAGTGTTGATGGTGGATCCAAATAAAATGAAGTATTTGACAGCTCCAGTGTTTTCTCCACCTATTATGTTGTTACTTCTTGGTCCAGTGGTGGGCATTTTTGCTTTCTTTACACTGAGGTGCAACCCATACTGAAGGCTGTGGTCTTTGATTTTATAAGTATTTAAATCCTCTTTGCTTTCAGCAAGCAAGGTTGTATCATCTGTATTTTACAGGTTGCTAATGAGTCTTCCTCCAACCCTGATTCCATGTTCTTTGCCATGTAGTCCAATTTCTTGGATTATGAGCTCAACATAAAGGTTAAATAAGTATGGTACAAGGACACAACCCTAGCACACACCTTTCCTGATTTTAAATCATTCAATATTCCTTTGTCCTGTTTGAATGAGTGCATCTTGGTCCTATGTACCTAATACCCATTTTTCACAATGTTATCCATAGCTTGTCATGATCCACATCGTTGAAAGCCTTTACGTCGTCAATAAAGCAAAAGTAAACATCTTTCTGGTATTCTCTGCTTTCAGCCAGATCTATCTGATGTCAGTAATGATATTTCTCATTTCATGTCTTTGTCTGAATCCAGCTTAAACCTCTGGCAGTTCCCTGTTGATGTACTGTTGCAGCCATGTAAAAACTATTTTCAGCAAAATTTTGCTTCAATGTGATATTAATGATATTGTTAAATGATTTCCACATTCCTTTTAGTCACCTCCCTTTAAAATGGGTATGCATATGTATCTCTTCCAATCAGTTGTCCAGGTAGCTATTTTCCAATTTTTTTGGTATAGATGAGTGAGTACCTCCAGTGCTGCATCCATTTGTTGGAAATTTTTAATTTGTATTTCATCTATATCTGGAGCTTTCTTCCTTCATTATCATTGTTTCTTGATGTTATGTTGCTTCTTGAAATGGTAAAACATTCACTATTTCTTTTTGCTATAGTGAAACTGTATTCCTTCCATCTTCTTTTTCTGCTTTCTGTATCATTCAATATTTTTCCTATGGTATCATCCATCAGTATTACAAGTCAAGGCTTGAATTTTTTTCCTCAGTTCTTTCAGCTTGAGAAATGCTGAGCATGTTCTTCCCTTAGGTTTTCTAACTCCAGATCTTTGCACATTTTATTGTAATATTTGACTCTGTCTTCTTAAGCTGTCCTTTGAAATTTTCTGTTCAGCTCTTTTACCTCTTTATTTCTCCAATTTGCTTTAGTAGCTCTACTTTGGAGATAAAGCTTCAGCATCTTGTAGGTCATCCATTTTTGTCTTTTCCTTTTTTTCTTGTCTTCTTAATGACTGAAGGACCTTGCACCTGATCAATGGAATGGCATTGCAACTACCCCTGCCCAAAATCTCCATACTCCCGCCCATTGCAAACTTGCCAGAACTGTACCCAGACCACACCGCCTTTAAATACCCCAGTCTGTATGAGAACAGACAGGCTCTTGGCCTCCTTTGGAGACTTAAGAGTACCCTCTCCTAGGTTTACTCTCATTAAACCTGCCTGCTGTTGAAGCCAAGACTCTCTCTTTCGTCTCTCTCTTTGTTTCTTTTCCTTACAATGACCTTTTGCTTTCTTTCTTTCTGTATGATGTTCTTCATGTCATTCTATAACTCTTCTGGTGTTCAGTCCTTAGTGTCTAATGCATCAAATCTGTTCTTGAGATGATCTCTAAATTCAGGTGGGATATATTTAGGGTCATATTTTGGCTCTTGTGAACTTGTTTTCATTTTCTTCAGTTTTAGTCTGAACTTGCATATGAGCAATTGATGGTCTGCTCTACAGGTGGCCCCTGATTTTATTTTAATTGATGAATGGAGCTTTTCTACCATCTCTTCCCACAGATATTGTCAATTTGATTTCTGTGTATTTTATCTGCTGAGGTCATGTCTTGTGTTTCTTAAAAAAGGTATTTGCAATTAATAGGTCATTAGTCTTGCAAAATTCTATCATGTGATCTCCAGCTTCATTTCTATCACCAAGGTCTGCTGCCCTTGGGAATACTACTCCAACCCAATGCTATGTCTTGGAAGGCCCTCAGGGTAGGGTGCTCTCAGAAGGTCCAGGTTGCAGTACTTCCCCTTAGGTCATATGCCTCAGCAGAACCAAATACACACTAGGAATTATGAAGAGTAAACCAGTTGTATGGTAAGTTTGGCACATCCCAATGAAGGAGTTACAGTGCAGATTACCCAGGCTTTGGGGCTACAGCATGCTTCTTTGATAACTAACTCCTTTCTAAAAACTATTTTTGCTGCACTGGGGGATATTGGGCGAAGGTGTGAAATGACTCACCTCCCTGTAGACTTTACCAGACTTTAACATGACACAGACAAAAACGTTAGCAGCTTGGCTCTGAACATGAGAGGGTCAGAGGACCAGGGAATTTATATGAATATCGGTCCAGATTCCCATGTTATCAATCCATCACTATTGGACTGATGTCTCAGTTTCAACTCACACCTATGGGTTTATGAATGTCCCTACAACCAACTGATGGAGAAGAAGATCCCAGTCTGGTTCATGGGTAAGTCAACAAAGAGATAGCTTACTTACTACACTTCCTTCAAAAAAAAAAACCATTGCCATCAAGTTGATTTCAGCTCATAGCAACCTTATGTACAGTTTCCAAAACTGTAAATGTTTATTTACATTTACACCAGAGCAGCTGGTGAATTTGAATCAATAGCTTTGTAGTTGACAGCCTGACTTCTAACCCACAGCATCACAGGTAGTCCTAAATGCTAGTAGTGAGGGGAAAGTCTACAGTGAGAAGACCACCTGTAAGAAGGGAGAAGAGGCCTGAAGTAAAGACCTACACAAACTGTAGGTGGAACCATTCACAGAGAATTTTGGAGTTAGGACATACAGTCCTCTACCATAAGTCCTGCAGCATCTCACAAGTGTCTCCTAATTTCACAAAGGCAGTCAGGAAAGGTTTCACTGAGAAATTGGATTTTGAATAAGAGTCTAAAACAAATGACTGAGCCAACTACATGAATGTCTGGGAGAAGAGGATTCTAGATGGGACAATGAGTGCAGCTTTGGAAAAGAAAGTGAAGTTTTGGAGTCTAGTCAGGTTCTACCCTGATGCCCATTGCTGCTCACCATGTGAGAACACTGTGCTCCCTCAGCTAGAATTTTTACTGGGTCAGACCTTATTCTTGGCTTCAGTAGTAACTGCAGTAGTATTGGGGCAAGTGCTCACTTTTTTCCAGGTCATCGTATGTCAGCCACTTACTAGTTATACATGCCCTCCCATTCAACATTTATCATTCCTTGTTATTACTGAAAACATATTGCCCCCATGTTCTTGCAACTCACTTTCAACCAACATCTATTTGTGATAGCATTCATGCATAGCTTACACAAGCTATTGTTTTGACTAGAGTCAAATACTACTTCCTGCCCACAGTAATGCTACTCATGACCCATTCCTCTAATAGTTTTGTTACTATGTCCATAATGACATCACATATTGCAGCTTCTCAGTAAGCTTTGTTATAGCTTATGACAGAACTGTTCCCAATTATTTTTACCCTTTGAGTGTCAGCCTTTATAACTGATAACTTAGCTGATGAGCTTGACCTCAAACCTTCCCTCACCAACCCTCTGTATCCCTTGAGTAATCTCTGTGCTCACCTAGAAGGCAGTTCCTGAGCTCTCTACATTATGGTGGCCTCTCACTTAAATGTCTCCCAGGGCGACCAAGCACAGTTAGTTACGTGACAATGATTTCTTCAAGAAGTAGGCATAGGGTAATGGTTTTCAAACTTCCCTGAGTCATAGAATTTTTTTGCTAAACAAAACTTTCTGCCAAACTTCAATATGGATCACATTGTGTGTAGCTACTCTGACAGATGGAATCCCTGGATGGCGCAAATGATTAAATATTCAACCACTAACCAAAAGGTCAGAAGTTCAGACTCACCTAGGGAGCCTTGAAAGGAAGGCCTAGCAATCTGCTTCTAAAAGGTCACAGCCTTGAAAACTCTAGGGAGTGTAGTTCTACTCTGCATACACAGGGTTGCCGTGATTAGGAATCAACTTGACAGCAACTGGTTTGGTGATTTTAGTTTTTTACTCTGGTAATAGTGAAGTAGTGTAGTGGTTATGAATCGGGCTGTGAACTGCAAGGTCAGCAGTTCGAAACTACCAGCTGTTCTGTGGGAGAAAGATGAGGCTTTCTGCTCCCATAAAGATTTATAGCCTCGGAAACTCTGTACAGGGTTGATATGAGTCGGCACTGACTCCACGGCACATAACAACAACAACAAAGTAGTGGATGAAAGTAGTTCCCAGAGACTCACTGAACTGTCCCTCACCACCTATATATACCTCTGAGGACAGTACCGGTCACTTCTCACATCCACTTTACTTCTCACACAACACCTTTAGGTTAGTGATGGAGAGAGCAGAAGCCAGGATTCAACAACTGAAAACTGGGGTCAGAGACACAGCACCAATTTTCCCTAACTGAGTCACCAGAAGAAAAGTACCTCTTTACCCAGAAAATAGGTGCGATTCCACCCATTCCCAATACTGAAGGTTTGTGGTAAGGATGAAGTGAGATCTGGATAAAACCATGAGAAAGGGCACCAATGCTCCTCATCACCATATTCTGGCTCTACTGATATGTAATACTGAAGAGCTCTGCAATCAAAGTCCCAGAAGCACTGTAAAAGAAAACATTCCACATACATTCAACAGGGAATGAAACATAGCTTAATTTCCCTCTTAAGAAACTGTTGTAGGAGCTGTCAGCTTTTCTAACTCTCATGAACAACATTCTAACAAACTGCTTTGTTAAAGTGCTTTTGGGATAACGGTTTTCTGGCAGGTCTTCCTCAAAACACACTGGGCCCAACAGTAACACAGGCATCAGCAAAGATGAGAAGTATACCTGGCCAGCAGATGCCCATATTCCACAGTCACAGTGCTTTTTGATTAAGGCAAGTCTCCAGAAAGCCTTGGTTAAAATGCAAAAATGATACATGGGATTTTTGTTTGTTTGTAAGGGCCGTTGAGTTGGTTCTGACTCATAGCAATCCTGTACAGGATTTCCAAGGAGCAGCTGGCGGGTTTGAACCACTGACCTAGTTGTTCAAGCCAAGCTTGTGGTCCAGTGCTTATTCTAATGGGTTGTTGTTGTTGTTGTTAAGTGCTAATGAATTGGTTGCAACTCATAGCAACCCTGTATAGGGTTTCTGAGAATCGACTGGTGAGCCTGCATCACCAACCTTGCAGTTCAAACAGACCCTGAAGTGCAACACATTAACCCACAGTACCACACCAGAACTTCATCCTAATGGGAAGCTGGAAACTGAGCCACGAGGTGTGAGGTATGCTAGTATCCAACTCTAAACAGATATGAAAGCAATTCTGCAGGAAGTCACACCACAAACCCCACTGGATCCCCTCAGATATCCACAAACTACAGAGGAAAACCCCATCTGCAACTTCTCTTCCCAAACATAGTGTCCTTCTTGTAGATGAACATCCTTAGACTCAAAAAGGCCTAGGAAGCAAGGAGTTAAGGTCCTGCCACATAAAATCCTGGGAGATGGTCTTACAAGGCCTTTGAGCTAGTGTAAAATGATCCTGTGTTTATACCATTGCAACTACTAAAATGTTAAAATTTTAATTGTGCAAACTTCAACTCCCTCCCTACAATTACAACCACTTACTCACAACTTCGCAAATTCAATTACACACTTTCAAGACCTCTTGTTTTTCTCTATTTTCACTTTAAAAATAATTTTTCACACTGAATTAACTGAGATTTTCAGCCCGCTGAAACCTCATGTGCACATCTGGCATGTTTTCCAGGGCTTTATACGATGTTTACTGTTGATGCTAGCAACTTGGAGTCAAATGAAGATTTGTTCTTTCTCAAGTTCTGTTAAAAGAAAATACACTTCCATCTCCACAATCAAGAAATCATGTGACTCCTTAAAAATAATTAAGAAAGTTACCTAAACACCAACAGGAGGCAGGATTACTATCGAGTCCCCTCGGTAACTTCATTTCAACTTTTTTTGTACCTAAGAAAGATGGCCCAGGAAAAACCCCAAGGACATCAGGACATCCAGGGGTAGGAGTGAGTCTTTGAGGCAACATCAGGCTTATATCTTTGAATCTCCACTTGGAATTTAGAACAGATAAAAATGAGAATCCTCCACCAAACAACTTGTACCAGAGGCAAGGCAGGAGCCACTTTCTAACATAACCTCAAGGGCATGACACTTGTTCTGCCAGGTATAGCATCTTAGGCCCTGTTAGAGCAGCAAAGCCTTGCTTCTTTGATATATATCATCTAGTCTCAGTCTCCTGATTGGACTTCACAGGGTGAGGAAACTTCCCTGTGATGCTCTTACTTCTCAGACCATGCAGTCTGCTTGGGCCAGTCTTCTGTCTGACGTTGGACCAACCCTATTCATTACATTCCAAATCAGTTGGATCAACCTAGCAATCTCTTGTAATCCTACACTGAGTCAGGAGGCAGGATCCACACTACCACTCACTTCAGACTACAGAGGAGTCTCTCGCACAGACCCTAAAGGAAAGAAAAATTAATGAAGCGTAATTTTCAAGGAGCAGAAACTGAGAACACCAAGTGAGGCTGGCCTGCCCTAGCTGTCAGACTAGGAAAGGAAAGAAAAATTAATGAAGCTTAATTTGCAAGGAGCAGAAACTGAGAACACCAAATGAGGCTGGCCTGCTCTAGCGGTCAGACTAGGCACGGAAAGACTCTTTCTACTCAAAGTGCTTCATAGACATTGGTCTTAATTCAACCCTCAAGGACTTACTCAGCTTCAGTCATCAGGAGCTCAAGAGGATGCCTTGGGAGAAATCAGATTTGTCTTTCTTTGTCATTCTGGTTTGAAGTAGGTGAATAATAAGAATGTGTAAACTTTCAGTGACTTGAGAGCTGTCCCTAATTCAGAGTGGATATAATCCTTACTAGCTCTTTTGTTGTTCTCCCTCTTAAGAACAAGCAGGAATAGAAAATACTTAGGTAATGAATGCAGCACATTATTTGCAAAAAAAAAAAAAAAGGATTTGTGCATCCTCAACAAATAGGTGCAAAAGTGTAAGGGGAGCACGTCTATTAATGGTCATGTGATTTCCATCAGACCCACAGATGACAAATAACAACTATAAACTCTGGAAATAAAAACACAAAAAAACAATTATCTGAATGTAGTTGAGAATGTTCAAAAGAAGAAGATTCCCTGGAAGAAGGTACTACATTAAGAAAATGCCCCATTTTTATAGCTTGCAGCCTTCGTATCCAGATATAAATTAATGAGGCACATGGCTACCCATTCACCCCAGAAATCTCATCAGTGTGCTCACTGTGAGAAGACATTCAACCGGAAAAACCATCTGAAGAACCACCTCCAGACTCATGACCCCAATAAAATGGCCTTTGGGTGTGAGGAGTGTGGGAAGGAGTATAACACTCTGTTGGGCTACAAGAGGCACCTAGTCCTCCATGCAGCCAGCAGTGGGGACCTCACCTGTGGGGTCTGTGCCTTGGATCTAGGGAGCACAGAGGTGTTGCTAGACCACCTGAAAGCCCACTCAGAAGAAAAACCCAATACTGTGACCAAGGAGAAGAAGCACCAAAGTGACCACTGCCAAGAGATGCTTCTACACCCGGAAGGATGTGCGGCGCCACCTGGTGGTCCACACAGGTTGCAAGGACTTCTTGTGCCAGTTTTGTGCCCAGAGATTTGGGTGCAAAGACCACCTCACACAGCATATCAAGAAGACACTCACAGGAGCTGATGAAAGAGAGTTTGCAGCATGGAGACTTCCTGGGCACCTTCCACTCCATCTCACCTTCATTTCAACTGAAGGCTGCTCCTCTGTCTCCTGTGCAGAATGGGCTTGCAAGCAACTTTCCAGTTGAGGTACACAGCCACACCCACAGGCCCTCAGAACCAATCTCCCAACCAGTGCAAGCCCTGCCAGAGCCCTTCCCTCCTCTCCTCCCCTCAGTCTTTCCTAGCTCTCCTCCTCCAGCCCTCGAGAATCACAAGTAAAACACCACTTCTATCTCATACCTCCTGCTTGTAAATCTGCCCCTCAAAGCAGATGAAAGGATTTTGCAATATCAGTCTGCTCAAGGACTTGCCCCTGCAAGAGCCTCAGTCACCTCACAAGCTCAACCTAGGTTTTGATCTGGCCAAGGGAACAGACCATCAATTACTCATAGGCAAATTCAAACTGAAGCTGAAGAAAATGAAAACAAGTACACGAGAGCCAAAATATGACCTTGAATATATTCCATCTGAATTTAGAGATCATCTGAAGAACAGATTTGATATATTAAACACTAAAGCCTGAAGACCAGAAGAGTTGTGGGATGACATCAAGAACATCATACGTGAGGAAAGCAAAAAGTCATTAACGAGACAAGAAAGAAGGAAAAGGTCAAAATGGA
>NW_006408872.1:89700-95625 GCF_000296735.1 Chrysochloris asiatica | reverse complement strand
TCTTGTGGATATGCTTTCTCTTCTTATCCACTGGACACTTCACCTTCCTCTCCAGTCCTCCATGGCTATGTCACTGACTCTGGGCCCAAGAGTCCCCAGGTCTTGCCACACTGCTGGTCAACCAGGTCTCCACCTGGGTTCACAGGAGTCTATTGACTATTATAGGGCTTAGATCGCAGTCTCATAGCTGTTTTTCCCTCACTTCCCCTTGTCGGTGGCAAATGTGGTCACCCATCGGAGCGTGTATTCCCATTGAGTCTTAATCTTGGAAGGGGGTTTACTCTGACAGTACCATGGACTACCAGAAGAACAAGCAAATGTGTGTTGGAAGAAGTACAAGCAGAATGCTCCTTAGAAGCCAAGATGGCGAAACTTCACATCTTATACTTCAGACATATTATCAAAAGGGCTTATTCCTTGGAGAAGGACATTATGTTTTGTAAAGTGGAGGCTCAGAGAAAAGGAGGAAGACCTGCAACTAAATGGATTGACACCATGACAGTCGCAGTGGGCTCAGGGTGAACAACAATTGTGAGGGTTGCACAGGACCAGGCAGTCTTTTGGCCTGTTGTGCATAGGGTTGCCATGAGTTGGAAATGACTCGATGGCATCAAACAACAACAATGAGACAAACCAAACAATTATTTAAAGAAATACTGTAAAGCCAGCACACAATATATGGTATCAAATTAAAAAAAAAAAAAAAAGAATACAAAGAAGGAGAATATTTATTAAAACAGACCAAGAAAAGATACAGATAATATTAAAAGACAAACATATTTAAATGACAGTAAATATACTGCTTATTTTAATGAAGGTTAAAAAAATATAATCATGATGACAAGGAAATGACCCAAATCAGATTTATAGACAAGAAAATTATAATTTCTGAAATAAAATTATGGAATGAGACTAAATCACATTAAATAAACTCAAGAATGCATCAATTAAATTGAAGGCATGGTAAGAGAAACTATACAAAGAGAGAAGAGAGTGAAAAAAAGGAAAGAACCTAAGTAACCTATGTAGTAGTCAGTCCTAGAAGTGGCAGAAATACTGGAAGGGTGAAAGGATAAAGTAGATACTTGAACTAATTATAGACATAATACAACATAGGAAGATGCCAAAATGTGATAAAAACAATAAACCCCCAAAACCAATAAGCTCAATTAGGTCCAAGCAAACCACCCACAAATTGCTTAAAATCTGTAAAAAAAAATTTAAGCACAGCCAAATAATAATAATAATAATAAAGACAAATGACAGAGAGATAATATATAAGAATTACAGGAGACTTTTCTGCAAAAGTAATGCAAGTCAGAAGATACGGAAGCTACATCCAGAATAATGAAAGGAAAATCAAAAGCTATAAACCTTTAGCCCTTTGGTGAGTAAAGGTACATATAAATCTTTTGTACATTTTACATCTCTGGAGGTTTATTGGGAGGTCTTAGTACCACTTTCAGGAGCTCTGGTGGCACAAAACGATAAACACTACTAACTACAAGGTCGGCAGTTCAAACCCACCGGCCACTTCAGAAACCCTATACAGGACCACTATGAGCGAGAATTGACTCAATAGCAGTGCGTTTGGTATTTGAATAAGTCCTGTTGTGGCACACAGGATAAGCTGCTCTCAGAAACTCTGGCTATGAATCAGAACCGAATCGATGGCACACAACAACAACCACTTTAATAGGTGCTGGCATAGGGGTGGGGCTTACATAACTGGGTAAAACACACTGCAATATTGAGAGCCATTCATATGAGGGAATGCATCCTGAAAGATTGATTTTTGTAAAACTTTTGTGTCTATGGTATTCTATGCAGTAAGGTAACACTTGAAAGTTTGCTGTATGTTATTTGCTGTATGTTATTGGGAAGGACTCCTGGTGTGATGCTGTAGGATAAACATCAAACATTTTAAGGCAATGAGTTGCTGGGCTTGAGACTATGACTCAAGATCATAGTCTCAGGGGGCACTATGATCAATTGGTATACTAGCCCACAAAGACAATGTTCTATATCCTACTTTGGTGAGTAGTGGCTGGGATCTAAAAAGCTCAAGAGCAGCTATCTAAAGTGCAGTTATTGGTCTCTCCATATGTGGAAGAAAGAAGAGTAATGAAAATGCTTGGAATCAATTAGTCCAAGGGATTAATGGACCATGTGGAGACTTTAGTCTCTACAATCTTAAGACCAGGCACCACTACCAACTGCTCTGAAAAGAATCACATTGGAAGGTCCCAGATAAAGTGGGGGAGGGAGGGAAATGTAAAACAAAATCAAAATTGCAAAAAAAAAAGAGACCAGGCTTACTGGTAAAAAAGAGACTAGAAGAACATGAGACTATGGTCCTTGGCATCCTTCAGGTCTGGAAAGGAACTCACCCTCGTGATCCAATTTTCAGCTAAGCAGTAAGCAGACAGATATATAGAGGAGGACAACAGTACTAGTAAAATGCTGACCATGGAGTGGTTAATCATTCAAAATCAAAAGAGCAACAGTTGCCTAAGAACAAAGTTAAGAAAGGTTAGGAAGGAGGGTGGAATGGAAACAAGAATCACACAGAGGAAGTAGGATTAACTTCTGTTGCATGGAGGAAACGGCAATCACTGAGATGAAACACAGTGTATGGTTTGTTGAATTTTAAACGGATAATCTTGTCTATAAAACCTCACACAATAAAAAGTGTTTTTTTAAAATCCATCATACATAGGAAAACATTATCAACATTCAATGATTCACATGCTTTCAATTAGTAAAACAAAACATGATATCACCAAAAAATTGCAAACATAAAATCATTTGGTCATAAAAAGGTTCATTTTATACCTAGGAAAATTTTTTTCACAAGGGAAGACTTCTAGTTCTGACCAAGGTGGAGTAACACCACTCATCACTAGTCTTCCTTCTTACAACTAAAAATCCTAGGTATAATACAACAATTAAACTGAGGTAGAAGCTAAAAGGTGGGAGGAAAAAAGCAGACTACCTAGGGGGTCTCAGGACTTGAGAAGTAACATGAAAGTGAGCTCCCTAGGCTTTCCTTTTGCCTTACATGTACCCCACACAAAGCACTGAAAGATCCTGCACCTTACAACCAACAAGTGTTGTTGTTGTTAAGTGCTGTGGAGTTGATTTCAACTCATATCGACCCTATACAGGGTTTCTGGAGACTATAAATCTTTGTGGGAACAGAAAGCTTCATATTTCTCCCCCTGAGTGGCTGGTGGGCTTGAACCACCAATCTTGTGGTTTTAAGTCCAGTGCTTATCCTACAAAGCCACCATGCTCCCACCAAAAGGCACAGACAAAAACAAAGAAACAGAGTCTCTTTCTTATAGTCAAAGGGCAGCCTAGCAAAACAAAAGAATCTTTTTGATAATATCCATCCTATTTCAGCCAAATACCTAAGGATAAATTTGTCTCCCCTGTCTGCAATATCAATCAGCAGGAGTGACTAAGGATCTGGACTTCTAGGGCTGTGTAAGCAAGGCTGAACAGGGAGTCGGAATTCCAGTCCAGCATGA
Organism: Chrysochloris asiatica; assembly: GCF_000296735.1. NCBI lineage: Eukaryota > Metazoa > Chordata > Mammalia > Afrosoricida > Chrysochloridae > Chrysochloris > Chrysochloris asiatica. Next base: position 92,092 of record NW_006408872.1, on the reverse strand, counting down.
CACCAATAAATAGTCCAAGACTTTGCCCACTCCCCAAACTCACCCAATAGGAAGAAGTTACACTATTTTTAAAAAATTCCACCGCTAGTCTGTTGTTTGTCATATTATGGTGATTTGTGTTTCGAGGTAATGTTGGAAGCTATGCCATCAGTATTTTAAAAACCAGCAGGGTCACCATAGTGGACAGGTAGACTAAGATTGAGAAGAAGGAGAGGCGAACCACTCCTGAAATGCTAGCCAATAAAAATCTTATGAATAACTATAAGTCCCTCAGGTTAGAAGGCACTCAAAATATGACTGGGGAAGAGACACCTCCTCAATGTAGAGTCGACCTTATTGATATGGATGAGTAAAGTTTTGAAACTTTTATTTATTGATGGGGCACAACTCAAAATGAGAAACAGCTGCAATTATCCAATAATGATCAGAAAATAGAATGTAAAAATATGAATCTAGGATAATTGGAACTCACTAAAAATGAAATGGAATGCTTAAAGATCAATATCCTAGGCATGAGTAACTGAAATGGACAGGTAGGTATTGATTATTCTGAAATGAACATTCATATGATTTACTAAGCAGGAAGTGACAATTTGAAGAGGAATGATACCACATACATTGTTAAAAAAATAAAGAAATAAATCAGAATCTTGAACTACAATCTATTAGTGACCGGATTATATCCATACACCTACAAGGAAGACCAGTTAAGAATGGCTATTATTCGACTTTATATACCAACCACTAAAGTCAATGATGATGGTGTTAAAGAATTCTACAAATTTCCTCAGTCTACAATTGATCAAACATGCATTCAAGATGCAGGATACAACCCTTGTGCACACCTTTCCTAGTTTTAAACCATTCAGTATTCCGTTGTTCTGTTTGAGCAACTGCTTCTTGGTCTATGTACAGGTTCCTCATGAGCACAATTAGGTGTTCCAGGATACTCATTCTCCGCAATGCTATCCATATTTTGTCATTATCCATACAATCGAAAACCTTTACATAGTCAATAAAAGCACAGGTAATCATCTTTCTGGTATTCTCCGCTTTCACCCAAGATCTACTGGATATCAGCAATGATATTTCTCATTGCACATTCTCTTCTGAATCCAGTTTAAACCTCTAGAAGTTCTGTCAATGTATGGTTGCAGTTGTTTATGAATTTCTTTAGCAAAATTGCATTGGATATTAATTATATTGTCTGATAATTTTTGTATTCTATTGGGTCATCTCGCTTTGGAATGGGCACAAATATGGATCTCTTCCAGTCAGTTACAGCCAAGATCCATCTTAAGTCAGAAATAATATCCCTCATTTGTCGTCATCTTCTGAAACCAGCTTATTATACCTCTGGAAGTTCTCTGTCAATGACCTTCAGTGAAACTTTACTTACATGGGATATCAATAATATTGTCTAATGATTTGCACATTCCATTGGTCATCTCTCTTCAGAATGGACACAAATATAGATCTCTTCTAGTCAGTAGGCCATGTAGCTGTCTTCCAAAATACTTGGTATAGATGAGTGAGAGACTCCAGTGCCGCATCAGAGGAGTGGTTGTTGTTGTTGTTATGTGCCATGGAGTCGGTTCTGACTCACAACGACCCTGTACAGGGTTTCCGAGGCTGTAAATCTTTAAGGGAGCAGAAAGCCTCATCTTTTCCCCGTGGAACAGTTGGTAGTTTTGAACTACTGACCCTGAGGTTCACAGCCTGATTTGTAACCGCTACGCTACCAGAGCTCCTTAGAGGAGTGGTGGTAGATAACTATTATTCTTTGAAACGGAAGCCTAGAGAAGTTAAGTATTTTGTCTTAAGTTGCTTAACTAACTGTATTCGCAAAGCTAGTGAGAGGCAGACCCAGAATCAAACCCAAACCATCTGGCTGCAGAGTCCATTCTCTTCTCACTCTACATCATTCTGCACACAGAGTTCTGCATGACACAGCCCCATCTATTTCTCCCACCTTCCTCTTCTTCACTCTTTTCTCCTTTTTAATGCCCCAAAATACCAAGTTAAGGGTTATTTCCTGATATGTGCAGTTTGCTCTTCTTGCTTTTCTTGCCTGTGTTTTAGGCCAGCATAGAATATCTTCCATCTCCCATTTCACTATAATTTGTGGTTAATGTGTAATCCTTCTTAAGGATTCATATTTGTCTTCAATAAACCCAGGAATCTGATAATATGCAACATAATAGCACTTGCTCTTATAATGGTTGTTTGAGGGGGAAAAAAAAAACTGAAAATATTCCTGAATCTAGATGACAAGGAGGTAAAAAAAAGCAGTTACATTTTAAAAAGAAAAAAAATGAGAGAAAAAAAGACCAGATACATATGGCTCAATTTTCTTTCGCAAAAATTCCAAAAAGGAAAGCATTTATGGATC
>NW_006408872.1:88766-89600 GCF_000296735.1 Chrysochloris asiatica | reverse complement strand
TTCTGTTGTGCATAAGGTCACTATGAGTTGGTGCCTACTCGATGGCACCTAACAACAACAAAGGGAAATTCTAGTAAAATGAACCTGCCCCAGGAGCAACCTGTGGATGCTGTGAACCTAACCATACCTGCCTCTTTGGACATTTCTCCCCTTTTGAGCTTCTGGCAGCTGCCCCCTCCTGCTACCCAAAATGCCTTTGGGAATAGTACTCTCAGCCTAGGGCCTGGGGAACCCCAGCTCCACAGGCTAAGCTGTCTGGGACAACAGCAACAATAACCCCCACTAGCCATGAGCACTATGAGCCTGGGTCAGCTCCCTCTGCCCCCGAAAACCCATAGTAGAAACGTCCTCTATCCTCCCCAGTCTTATTGGCTTGAAAAACTAAGAACAACAAAAGTCTAAAGGAGAGAGTCCCAGTTCTGTGTATGCACTCTACCAAGATATCTGGACAGTTTCTAAATTGTCTATGTTCAAGGCAGATTCCTTTCTGTGCAGTTTGGGGTTAAAGAACTGAACTGAGATTTAAATGGGTGTCTACCACAGAAGAAACAGAATTTGCTGTTCAAGTTCAGTAAGACAACTACCTATGTTAAAAGAAAAAACAGGATCCAGAGTCTATACAATGTAACATTAAAAATATCCAGAATACTAGCCAAAATAAATCAAAATACAAAAAAAAAAAAAAGGAAAATGTTACTTATCTTCAAGGGGGGGGGGGGGAAACACCACCATAACAATGGATACTTTGGAAAAAAAGGCAACAAAAGAAAAAAAAAAAAAAAAAAAGACCTCCCTCCCTAAAAATGACCTGGACTAATGGAGGAAGCGGGATAA
>NW_006408872.1:82447-83824 GCF_000296735.1 Chrysochloris asiatica | reverse complement strand
AAAATTAGCATAACATTGCTAGTATTATATTCCTTTGTATTTTACATATAAAATGATCTTTAAAGTATGCAAATGCTCTGTCTTGAATTCATCTTAGTCTCAAATTAATACCTTTTTTTTTTGTGATCTGAAATCATTTGGATTATTATTTTTTATCTTTCTCTTCCTCCTGCCCACAGAATAACATATTTACATTTTTTTGCCATGGTTCCATACTGGTAGGGTACACTTCCTGCACAGTTGTCCCCACTTTAGCTTTGGTGACCTAGCATGAATAATTTGGTGCTGTAGGATAACCACTGGCTTCCTAAACACAATGGCAGTTCAAACATGCCAGCCATTCCTTAGAAAACCTATGGTGTTGCTATGAGTCATAACCAACTAAACAGCATTAAACAACAAAAACAACAAACAGACAAAGTACTAGCAAAGGCCTTTAAAAAGTCCTACACAGGCGGGCTTGCCTTTTGTGCATCTGTAATCACCTTCTGGGCCCGCCGTTTTGGTCTGGGCCCAGAATAAAGATACTAAGGGCAGTCTGAACGAAGTAGAAGTCAGTCATCCCAGGCCAACTGCCCACAGGTAACCTGATAACCCTTGATGAAAATCGTAACTGGTCACTATTGTAAGCTACTCTCCTTTTGAGTTTGTTACACAGAATTACTAGAGAAACTGAATTTTTTTTTTTTTTTTTAAATTAAGACTTTCATAATCTACAAAAGTAGGTTGTTGTTGTTAAGTGCCATTGAGTCGATTCTGACCCAAGGAGCAGCTGGTGAGATTGAACCACTGACCTTGTAGCTCAAATAACTTTGCGGTCTGACACAAGTAGCATCACTTAAATTCAATAATTATTAATATTTTGCTAAATTTTTTTATCTATGCCTTCCTAATGTTTTAGAATTTTACAGTAAATTCTAGATATCATAACATTTAGTATTTATATTCTGATATCATGCGATTTAACCAATAAATTCCTCAGTATACATTCAATTTAATAATATTTTTCACAGCCACTCTGCAATTCTCATTCTTAATAAAATGAAGAAAAACCCCTGATGTCACTTAACACCCAATCTATATTCAAATTTCCAATTGTCTCAAAAATGTCTTTTTGCAATTGCTCTATTCAAAAATAATCTCACTATGATTTACAAAACAAAAACAAAAATCCTCACCACTGGGCCAATAGACAACATTCTTATCAATGGAGAAAAGATTGAAGTTGTCAAGGACTTCATTCTTCTTGGATCAACTACTAACACTCGCGGAAGTAGCAGTCAAGAGATCAGACGACGTATTGCACTGGGCAAATCTGCTGCACAGGAACTTTTTAAAGTATTGAAGAGCAGAGATGTCAGCTTGAGGACTAAGGTG
>NW_006408872.1:76931-82013 GCF_000296735.1 Chrysochloris asiatica | reverse complement strand
GCGGTAGTGAGGTTGGCCCAGGATCGGACATTGTTTCGTTCTGCTGTGCATGGGGTCGCTATGAGTCGGTTCGGACTCGATGGCACCTGACAACAACAACATGATTTACAAAATGACTTTTCATTTAGTATCACTTTAGTATACTGCAAGAATCGCCACTCTTTTTCACAAGTATTTTATTTGTTGAAAAAGAAAAAGCATTTCATGTGTCCTAGAATCTCTAACATCTGGATTTGGCTGATTTCTGTCACATATTTTAACATGTCCTTTCATCTTGTGTTTTTTGTAAACAAGTTGTTAGATCTAGAGTCTAGATTTGCGTTCAGTGATTATCGTATAGTTAGTTGATAGTACACATTTTCTATTACATGATATCCTGAGGCACATATGAGTTCTCCAAATTCTCTGGTAGCATAGTAGTTACCATTTGAGAAAGATGAGACTTTCTGCTCCCATAAGGATTTACAGCCTCAGCAACCCTATGTAGGGTCACTATGAGTCGGAACCAACTCTGTGGCATTCCACCACCACCAGAATAAGCACTGGACTGTGAACCACAAAATCAGTAGTTCAAGCTCACCAGCCACTCCATGGGAGAAATATAAGGCTTTCTTCATCCTCATAGATTTACAGCCTCAAAAATGCTATATAGGTTTGCTATGAGTTAGACCCAACTCAACAGCACTTAAAACCAACAACAAGATTTATGAGTGGGTTCAACTAGTGTCAGCCTGGTAAACCTCTAATTCTTGTTATTTTTCAATTGATGTTGTTGTTAGGTACCATCAAGTCAGTTCCAAAGCATAGTGACCCTGTGCACAATAGAACAAAATTGTCATCCTCACAATTGTTGTTATACTTGAGCCTACTGCTGCTGCCACTGTGCCAATTCACCTTGTTGGGGTTCTTCCTCTTTCTTACTGACCCTCAACTTTACCAAGCATGATGTCTTCATCAAAACACTGGTCCCTCCTGATAACATGACAGAAATATGAGAGACGGAGTCTTGCCATCCTCGCTTCTAAGAAGCATTATAGTTGTAGACTTGTTTGTTCTGCTGGCACTCCATGGTACCTTCAATATTCTTCTCCAGCACGATAACTCAAATGTATCAATTCTTCTATGGCCTTCCTTATTCACTATCCAACTGTCACATGTATATGAGGTTTTTGAAAACACCATGGTTTGGGTCAGGCAAACCTTTGTCCCCAAACCAGTATCTATGCTTTTGAACACTTTGAAAAGGTTTTGTGCAGCAGATTTGCCTATTGCCATACATCTTTGATTTCCTGACTACTGCTTCTATCACTGTTGATTGTGGATCCAAGCAAAATGAAGTCTATAACAACTTCAATCTTTTCTCAATTTATTATGATGTTATTTATTGGTTCAGTTGTGAGGGTTTTTGTTTTCTTTACATTGAGGTGAAACCCAGACCAAAGACTGTGGTCTTTTCTCTTTATCAGTAAGTTTTAAGTCCTCTTTGCTTTCAGCAAGCAAAGTTACATCATCTGCATATTGCAGAGTGACAATAATTCCTACAATCCTGATGCCACGGTTTTCTTCATATAATCCAACTTCTTGGATTATGTGTTCATCATAAGATTGAATAAGTATGATGAAAAGATACAACCCTGACACACACCTTTCCTAATTTTAACCATTCGGTGTTCCCTTGTTCTGTTCGCACAACTGCCTCCTGGTCTATATGCAGGTTCTTCATGGACACAATCAAGTGTGCTGGGATAACCATTCTTCACAATGTTGGCCACAGTTTATAATAATCCATATAGTCAAAAAACTTTGTATAGTTAATAAGCACAAGTAAACCTCTAGCTTTCTCTGCTTTCAGTTAAGATGCATTTGATATCGGTGATGATATCACTAGTTCCACATCCTCTTCTGAATCTGGCTGGAATTTCTGGCAGCTCCCTGTTGATGTATGGTTACAGTGTCTTTTGAAATATCTTTAGCAAAATTTTACTTGTATGTGAGATTAATGATATCATTCAATGATTTCTGCATTCTGTTGAGTCAACTTCCTTTGGAATGGGCATAAATATGGATTTTTTCCAATCAGTTGGCCAAGTAGCTGTCTTGTAAATTTGTTGGCAAAGATGAGTGAATGCCCTCAGTGCTTCTGCATCAGTTTGTTGAAAGATTTCAATATGTATTATTATTTCAATTCATGAAGCCATGTTTTTCACCAGTGCCTTCAGTGCCATTTGGACTTCTCTGGCAGTACCATGGGTTCTTAATCATATGCTACCTCTTGTAATGGCTAGACACTGACTATTTCTTTTTGGTACAGTGCCTATGTATATTTCTTCCATCTTATTTTGATGCTTTCTATATCATTTGATATTTTGTTCAAGGAATCCTTCAACATTGCAAGTTGAGGTTTGAATTTTTCTCCAGTTCTTTAAGCTTGAAAACTGCTGAGTGTGTTCTTCCCTTTTCGTTTTATTACTCCAGGTCTTTGTACATTTCACTGTAATACTTTACTTTGTCTTCTTGAGCTGCCTTTTGAAATTTACTGTTCAGCTTTTACTTCCTCATTTCTTCCATTCACTTGAATGGAGTCCTAGTATGCTGCTGCAGGATAATACACTAGACTGCAAGTCAGTTTTAACTGCATGGTCGGTGGTTCAAGCTTACCAGCTGCTCCTCAGAAACCATATACAGGGTCAGTATAAGTTGGAGAGGAGTCCTGATATGGCACTGTGGGTTAAAGTGCTGGACTGCAAAGTCAGTTTGAATCGCAAGGTCAGCGGTTCAAGCTCACCAGCCACTTCTTGAAACCCTATACAGGGTTGCTATGGGTCAGAACCAACTGAACGGCACTTAATGACAACAACATGAGTTAGAGCCGACTTGAAAACACTTAACAACAACACTGGAAATCAAGTTTCAGAGTCTCTTCTGACATCCATTATAGTCTTTTCATTCTTTCCTGTCTTTTTAAAGACCTTTTGCTTTCTTTATGTATGATGTTTTTGACATTATCCCCGCTCTTCTGGTCTTCGGTCATTAGTGTCTAGTACATCAAATGTGTTCTTGAGGTGTCTCTAAATTTAGGTGGAATATGATTAAGGTATATTTTGGTTCTTATGGACTTGTTTTTATTTTCGTAAGCCTCAACCTGAACTTGCATATGAGCAACTGATGGTCTGTTTCACAGTCAGCACTTGGCCTGGTTGTGGCTGATGATATTGATCTTTTCTACTAACCACAGATATAGTCATTTTGATGCCTATGTATTCCATCTGGTGAGGTCCATGTGTATAGTTATCTTTTATGTCGTTGAATAAAGCTATTTGCAATGAAGAAGTCATTGGTCTTGCAAAATTCTATCATGCAATTTCCAGCACTGTTTCTATCATTGAGTCCTTATTTTCCAACTACTGATTCTTCCTCTTTGTTTCCAGTCTCCACATTCCAATTACCAGTAATTATGAATGCAACTTGACTGTATGTTTAATCAATTTCAGAATGAAGAAATTGGTTCACTTCTTCAATTTCATCATCAATGGTTTTAGTGTTTGTTGCTAAATCTGAAAAATTATGGTATTTACTGGCTTTCCTTGTAAACATATAGATATTACCCTACCACAGATTACATTGTACTTCAAGGTAGATCTTGAAATACTCATTTTGATGATGAATGCTATGCATTTTTTTAATAAAGTTTTTATTGTGAGTGATAGTTTACATGATAGAGATAGTGATAGGGAACATCAGCTTTATAACATCGTTTCATTGCAATGTTACAATCTCCTCTGTGCATCATCATTCGATAGCATTTGCTTCCATTCCCTCCGCTTTATGCAATTACTCTTATTTTTGTCATTCTCTGCCTAGTAAACCATGTGATTTCTGATTCAGAATGGTCACTACAAGTCCATTTTAGATCACTAATGACTAGGATATCTATATGCATTCAATATCATTTTGACAACTTCCAATTTTCCTAGATTCATACTTTGCGCATTCCATGTTCTGATTACTGACAATGTTTGCAGCCCTTTATCCTCAATCAAGAATTTATCCCATCAATTATTTGATTATGTTGAAATACAGTCTATATAGAAAAAAATCTATACATTTTGGATTTTTTCACTGTTATTTATCAATAATTAAAATAATGATCTGGTTTGCATCCAGGCAATAAAGACTTAATTATGTTTTGTTATGCAGATTAATTATGCTTCAAAGAGCATTATGAATTGGATATATTTCAATCTAAAGCACTGTGGTAGGTAACACAGTAGTTAAAAGTCATGCTGCTAACCTCACTGTCAGCAGTTTGAAACTACCAGCTGTTCCATTGGAGATAGAGGAGGCTTTCTGATTCTGTTAAGATTTACAGCCTCAGAAATCCTATTCAATGTTGCTATAAGTTGGAACCAACATCACAGCATACCACCACTATATTTCAATCTACTACATACAGTACAATTAAAAACTTTTATTGTAAAAAAGTCTATTTAAAGCATTTCCATTTAAATCATTTAAAGTGTATAATTCAGTGACAGTAATTATATTTGCCGTGCTGTATAAACCATTATCACTATCTTCAAAAAGTTTTCACCACTCCAAACAGAAACATACAGTATATCTTTTAATCAATAGCTCCCTAGTATTTTTGATGTTCAAAATGTCACATCTGTCGCCACTGAGATCCCCTTCCAAATGGATCATACATTCTTTAAAAATTACCTCCTTAATTTCTTTGTTAGCTTCCTTACATTTAAGCAAAACAACACCCAAAACATCTTATATGTATAAAAAGAGATATTTCTCTAAGAAACCTGTCCTTTTAATTATAGTAAAAGGATTTAGAACCCACAATCTTTATGGTAGGGGTGTTCATAGCTACTATTCCATGATTGTTCCTACTTCTTGCTTGTGAACAGTTGTTGTTGATGTTGTTAGGTGCCATTGAGTCGGTACTGACCCATAGTGACCTTATGCACAGCAGAACGAAACACTGCCAGATTCTGGGCCAACCTCACTACTGTTGCCATGCTTGAGTCTATCAATGCTGCCACTTGGCCAATCCATCTCATTGGGGGTCTTCCT
>NW_006408872.1:68051-76486 GCF_000296735.1 Chrysochloris asiatica | reverse complement strand
GTTGATAAGAATGTTGTTTATTGGTCCAGTGGTGAGGATTTTTGTTTTCTTTACACTGAGATGTAATCTATACCGAAGGCTGTGCTCTTTATCATCAGTTAATGTTTTAAGTCCTCTTCACTTTCAGCAAAGCAAGGTTGTATCATCTGCATATTGCATGTTGTTAATGAGTCTTCCTCCAATCCTGATGCCACATTTTTCTTCATATAACCCAGCTTCTTGGATTATTTACTTGTGAAGAGTACTAGAGTACAATTTTTAAAGAAAAGTAAATTCTGACTTTATAATGATAATATCAATTCAAAATTGAAATAACAGGGTTTTATACTTACAGTTTCAACCATGATCGAGTAAGACTTATTATCTCACAATAAACAACTTTAAAAATTGGAATATATATAATAAACAAATATTTTCAGATATTGGTGATCAGAGTGCAGGGCTGTTATCCTTGACAGAAGGAAAACATATAAAGTGAGCTCCTCATTTTCTCTGGCTTTCTGGTTGGAGGTATTTTCAGATTATTACACATGGCAGAGAAATACATACACAAATCAACTGTCTCATTGTACAGAAGAAATTGAAATGAATACTAGGATCTGCTGAAGTGGCTGGAATATGTGATAAAGAATATAGGAGAAGCAAGAGATAAGTAGAGAAGGAGTAAAAAATATTTGTATTAAGACTTTGACCATAGACAAAAATATATGTGCAAAAACTCCAAGAGGCATGGCAGGAAAAATAATTCCAAATCATTAGATAATTGTAGGATGAATGGAGATTCTAAAGGTTATCAAATACTGAGAGATAGGAGTTCACACAAGCCACCTTGGAGAGTCCTACTGAACACCCAGGATATTCAATGGTGATCTGCTCTGTAAACCTTCACTGAGTTCACAATAAAAAGCTTTAAAAAGAAAAATAGGGAAGGTCATATGTTAGGAATAGGGCAATATTAACTTCTTGAGTAAGGACAACTAAAGACCTTTCTGATCCTGTCTAAAGGCAAACATTGAAATGATGAAGGTCTAGAATACTACATGACTGCAAGAACAGAAATCAAAAGTAAGACTACATAGTACAGATTCTACCCAAATAAAAATAGTCATATATAGAAGAAAGTAAATTTGCCTCATTACTACAAAATACATATAGTAAACAAAAGCAAATAGAGAGGAATCAGGGATTGATGATGGACTAGGCAGAAAAACTGTGCAGACGCTCTTCAGCAAAGACATGGAAATTTGGGCAAAACAGATTCAGATGATGGTCCTGGAACTCTGAGCTTCAGATAAAGGGATAAATACAACCAGCCAACTTGACCTAATAGGTTTGTACATAGCATCCAACCACAACAGTACAATACACATTCTTTTTCAGTGCACATGGAACATTCTTCAGAATAGAATATGTATTAGGTCACAATGCAAGCCTCATTTAATTAAAAACAAAACATCATAATACTAAGAAGCATCTTCTAGGAACACATGCTATACAATTAGATATCAGCAATAGGTAGACCAAGGAAATATAGTCAAATATATGGAAACTAAATAACACCCTGCTGAAAACCTACTGGGTAATAGAGAACATAAAAAATGAAATTTTAAAATTCCAAGAAGGAAAACACAAAATACCAAAACATTTGGGACACAACAAAGGCAGTGCTAAGAAGGAAATTTATAGCAATAAACACAAACATTCAAAAAGAAGAAAGAACCAAAACCAACACATTAACACAACAGTCCTTACAATTAGAAAAAAGCCAGCAAAATAAATCTACAGCCACTAGAAAAAAGAAATAATAAAGATTAGAGCAGAAATAAATTAAACAAAATAGAAAAACAATAGAAAGAATCAACAAGACAAGAAGCTGGTTCTTTGAAAGAATGAACAAAATCTACAAACCATTGACAAAACTTACAACAGAAAAGAGGGAGAATACACAAATAACATGTATAAGAAACCATATGAGTGATGTCACATCAGAACTAACAGAAATAAAAAGGATAACAGAATACTATGAAGAGTTGTACGCCAATAAATTTCAAAATTGAGAGGAAATGGATACATTTTTAGAAAAACAAAACTTATGTAAACTAATACAGAGCAAAGTAGAAAACTTGAACAGACCTATAATAAAAGTAGATATTAATCAGGTCATCAAAAAAATTGCAACAATAAAAAGCCCAGGACCAGATGGCTTTACTGATGAATTTTACCAAACATTCAGAGAAGAGTTGACACTAATGTTACTCAAGCTATTCCAGAATATAGAAAAGGATTGAAAATTGCATTTTATAAAATGAACATAACCCTCATACCCAAACCTGGAAAGGGCATCACTAAAAAAAGAAAATTATAGACTAATACCCTTCATCAACATAGATGGAAAAATTCTAGCCAATAGAATTCAACAACATATCAAAAAATTATACACCATGGCCAAGTGGGAAGCAAGGATGGTTCAATATTAGAAAAACAAACAATCTAATCCAGCACATAAATAAAAAAGGAAAAGAACCATATGATTATATCAATTGATGCAGAAAAGGCATTTGACAAATTTCAACAACATTTTTGATACAAAAACTCAGCAAAGTTGATATTGAAGAGAATTCCTCAACATAAATAAGAGCATATATACAAATCTAAGAGCCAGAATTACTCTCAATGGAGAAACATTAAAAGCATTCCCTTTGTGGACAGGAACTAGACAAAGATGCCCTTTCTCACCACTCCTAATCAATACTGTGTTAGAAGTCTTAGCCAGAGCTATAAGTCAAGAAGGGGAAATTAAAGGCATTCAAATCAGTAAAGAAAATGTAACAACTGTCTTTGCTGATGATATAATCCTATACACAGAAAATCCCAAAGACTCAGCAAGAAAAGTACTGGAATTCATTGAAGGATTCAGCAAAGTGTCAGGGTACAAGATCAATATACTAAAATCAGTTGTATTCCTCTATACTAATAAAGACAGCTCTGAAAATGAAATTGGGGAAACATTACCATTTACAATGTTGTTGTTGTTGTTGTTAAGTGCGTCGAGTCGGTTCCGACCCATAGTGACCCTGTACAGGGTTTCCGAGGGTGTAAATCTTTATGGGAGTAGAAAGCCTCATCTTTCTCCCGCGGAGCAGCTGGTAGTTTCGAACCGCTGACCTTAAGGTTCGCAGCCCGATTCGTAACCACTACGCTAATAGCCACCAAAAAGTTTAAACATTTAGGAATAAATGTAACTAGAGAAACAAAATACCTACACAAAGAAAACTATAGAACACTATTATAAGAAAAAAAAAAAAAAAAGGGAATATACCATGATCATGGACACGAAAACTTAACATTGTGAAAATGTCAATAATACCCAAAGCAATATATATATAGACATAATGCAATCCCAATCCAGATTTCAAGATTATTCTTTAAATAGATGTAAATAGATTGAAAAAATGATCACAAACTTTATATGGAAAAGATAGAGACCCTAGATAAGCAAAGCACTGCTTAAGAAGAAGAACAAAGTTGGAGGCCTCTTCCCCCTTGATTTAAAAAATTATCACACAGTCATAGTAGTCAAAACAGCCTAGAACTGGTACAACAAAAGATACATAGATCACAGTATAGAATTAAAAACCCAAAAGTAAATCCATCCACATACAGTCAACTGATCTTTGACAAAGGGCCACACCACATTAAATGGGAAAGAGATAGCTTCTTCAACAAATGGTGCTGGCAAAACTGGAAATAAATTTGCAGAAGAATAAAACAATACCCATTTTTCACACCATACACAAAAACAAATTCAACATGAAATAAAGACCTAAAAGTAAAACCTAGAGCTATAAAGATCATCAGTGAAACACTACGGAAAAACTTAGGGGCTCTAATAAATCCACACATACACTGTTAAACATTATAAAAACATGTCAAGCAGTAGAAGACAAAATTGATGATTGGGACCTCCTAAAAATTAGAAATTTATGTGTATTAAAAGATTTCTCTAAAATAGTAAAAAAGGAGCTCACAGACTGAAAAAAAATTGCAATTACATATGAGACAGGGACTAATGTTTAAATTTATAGAAAACGGGTGCTGTGGATTAATGCGATGGACTGCAATGTTAGTTTGAACCACAAGGTCAATGACGCAAGCTCACCAGCCGCTCCTTGGATACCCTATACAAGGTCGCTGTGAGTCAGAACCTATTTGATGGCACTTAACAACAGCATAATACCCATACAAGAAAAATACCAACAACCCACTTAAAAAATGGGCACAGGGCATGAACAGACACTTCACCAAGGAAGACATTCAGACAAGCAACAAATATATGAAGAAATGTTCATAATCATTAGCCATTAGAGAGATGCAAATCAAAACAACAATGAGATATCATCTAACATCAGCATGAAGAGCAAAGGTCAAAAAAACAGAAAACAACAAATGCTGGCAAGGATGTAGAGAGACTGGGACCCTCTTACATTGTTGATGGGACTGTAAAATGGTACAACCACTCTGGAATATGGTATTGAGCTTCCTCAGAAAGTTGGAAATAGAAATACCAATGAGTTGCTGGGCCTGGGTGCTCAGGACTATAGTCTTAGAGGACACCATGGTCAACTGGCATAACATAGTCCACAAAGACAATGTTTTGCACCTTATTTTGAGTAGTAACTGGGTTCTTAAAAGCTCATGAATGGCAATCTAAGTTGCAATTATTGGTCTCTCCACAGAATAGTGATGAAATTGAAGATGTTCGGAATCTTCAATGTACTAATAGAACATGTGAACATCAGTCTCCTTGATGGTGCCAAGCTACTACTACCAACTGCTCTGAAAGGGATCTCATTAAAAGGTCCTAGATAGAGTGGGAGAAAATATTGATCAGCCATGGTTGACTTGTTTCAGCAGAATTTCCAGACTAACACAGAGTAGGAAGAGGGAAAAATGGACCACTTTGAAATTCTTATCCACTGGAAACCTTATGAATAGCAGTGGAGCATTGTCTGATATAGTGCCAGAAGATGAGTCTGTAGGTTGGAAGGCACTCAAAATATAATTGGGAAAGAGCTGCCTCCTCAAAGTAGAGTTGACCTTAATGATATAGGTAGCTCAAAGCTTTCAGGTTCTTTATTTGCTGATGGGGAACAAATCAAAATGAGAGGAAATAGCTGAAAACATTCATTAATGGTTGGAACATGGAGTGCACAAACTACAAATATAAGAAAGTAGGGAGTCTTCAGAAATGAAATAGAATGCATAAAGATTTATATCCTAGGCATTAGTAAGTTGAAATGGACTGGGATTGACCATTCCGAAATGGAGAGTCATATGGTTTACTAGGTCCAGAATGACAAATTGAAGAGGAATGGCATTACATTCTTCATCAAAAAAGACCATTTCAAGAACTATTTTGAAGTGCAATGTTGCCTATTATAGGATAATATTATATGACTACAAGAAAGACTGGTTAATGCCACTATTATTCAAATTTATGTACCAACCACTAAAGCCAACAATGAAGAAACTGAAGAATTCTATCAAACGGATAAAACATGTAATCAAGATGTGTGTTTCAATCAAGTAATATGAAAATTAGAAACAAAGAGAAAGGATATGTAATTGGAAAATATGGCCTTGGTTATATAAATGATTCTAGAGAGTTCTGGTAATGTGGTGATTATGAGTCGGGCTGCTTAGCTCAAGGTTAGAAGTTTGAAATTACCAGCTGTTCCATGGGAGAAAGATGAGGCTTTCTTCTCCCATAAAGATTTACAGCCTTGGAAACCCTATACAGGGTCGCTATGACTCAGAACTGATTCCACGGCACATAACCAACCAACCAATCAACCAAGAGATCACATGATAGAATTTTTCAAGACCAAAGACTTATTTATTGCCAATACTTTTTCAACAACATAAATAGTAACTATACATACAGACTTACAAGATGAAGTAGTAAACTGAATACATCTGTGGGAAGAGATAATAGAGAAGCTCAATATCAGCCGAAACAAGTCCAGGACAGACTGTAGAACAGACAATGAATTGCTCATATGCAAGTTCAGGCTAAAATTGAAGTAAATGAAAACAAGTCCACAAAAGCCAAAATATGACCTTGAATATATCTCACCTGTATTTAGAGACCATGTCAAGATCAGATTTGATGCATTAGACACTTATGACCAAAGACCAAAAGAGTTGTGGGATATCAAAAATATCATACATGACCCAGTATCTCAGGCAGCAGGTGAAGTGGTATCGGCCAGGCAACAAAGCTTCCCAAAGGTTCTTAGTGTGCTGTGGCCCACCAAGGCCCTCTCTAATGCCAAGATGCCCAAGAAAAAGGTCAATTAGCCTGAACGGGTGGTGAAGGAGGAGCCCAAGCGGAGACTGGTGAGGTTGTCAACAAAAGCTGCTCCTGCAAAAGTGAAAACAAAGCAAAAAAGAGGCAGCACTAAAAGATAAATCTATAGACAAAAAAAGAGTATACAAAAGGGAAAAGTGAATGGAAAACAGGCTGAAGTGGCTAAGAAACTAAATTATGTTTACCTGCCTAAAATGGAGAAACTAAAAATGGGGAGAGTCCAGCCTCTGATGAAGCAGGAGAGAAAGAAGGCAAAGCTGATTCATGTTTGCCTACCATGCCAGACTGCAAAGCCATTTGAACTTCAAGGTCGGTGGTTCAAGCTCACCAGTGGCTCCTTGGAAATCCTATACGCGACCACTATGGGTCGGAATTGACTCAACAGCACTTAACAACAACAACAACCATGTCATATCAGTGGGTCCTGCATCTACCTTATTGTACAATCCAGAGGAATATTTCTATCAACTATTTTGTAAATTCAAGGTTTTTAGTAAAACTAGAAACATTTTTCAGAAGAAGGAAATCCCATTTTTAATCATATATATATACATACATACATATATATATATATATTTTAAAGAGGTGAAATACTTTGCTGGTTGTTTATTTGTTGGTATAGCCAGAAAACAGTGGGATTTTGAATTGTGGGAGGTTTTACCTGTCTAGGGTGTCAACTTAATATTTCATTGGGGGGGAGTGTAGTTTATTTATCCCATAATATAAAGCATGTCGTTGTTGTTGTTAAGTGCTGTCAAGTCTATTCTGACCACAGCGACCCTATATAGGGTTTCCGAGGAGCAGCTAGTGAGCTTGAACCACTGACCTTGCAGTTCAAACAGCTTTGGAGCCTGGCACATTAACCCACAGCACCACACCAGGGCTCCAAAAGTATACTTGATGGTAATTTGTAGTCACAGTCATATTTCCATGTTATTTTTTAGTGGAATTATTTCTTAAAACCATTCCCTCATTTTGGCTCTACCTGTCAGAACTGTGTGCATTCTATGACATCTTTGGTTGTGGTAGTTGTTTTCCTCATAATGTTGCTATGTGCTATGAAAGGTTGAAAATTTTAGTGTGCAATATGTATGATGTTAAATTGTGAATTAGTGTGACTTAAAAGACTTGACAATGAAAGATACTGGTACTTGATATCCTCTTTTTTTAGGGGGGGAATAAATAATAGAAATCTTTATTAAACAACAATATAAAAATGTTGAGCTATTGTGTCTTAGCATTCCTCCATCTAGGTCTGAACACTTCTGAAGGCAGTGTTACCATCTCTGTAACCCTTCCCAGAACAATTCTGCCCTCTTTGATTTACACCACATGATAATGGCAGTTTTGGCATCCTAGAGGGACTCACGGTCCTTTTAAATGTTCTTTGAGTTTCAGGAACAAAAAAGAGATCTAACAGGGCAAGATAAGGGCTGTGGGTGAATTTCAAGGTTTACCAATGAAATTCTCATAGGACAGTCCTTGCTACCCTCCAAGAATGAACAGGTGCATTGTTGTGATAGAAAAGAATTCCTCAGCTCAACTTTCCTGGACTTTGTCTTACCCCTTGGAAATCCCAAAAAAACAGTCACCATGGCCTTTTTAGGAATGCAGTGGCTTTGTAGGATAAGCACTGAACTGCTAGCCACAAGAGTTGATGGCTTGTCAGCTGCTCAATGGGAAAAGGGGGAGGCTTTCTGCTTCCACAAAGATTCACAGCCTCAGAAACCCTACTTAGGTCAGAACCAATACGACAACGCTAAACAACAACAACATAGCATTCAGAGTTGAACTCTGCTTTTAACTGTCGTGTCAGATTCCCTTAGAAGTTACTGGGGTTTTTTTCGTTGTTTTTTTTTTGCTTTTGTCTTTTTTTTTTTCCCCTTAAGTTTTTTTGTGGATTGACTGAAAGTTCACGAGGCAGTTTTACGTTCAACCCCTCCACATTCCATAAGTTAACAGTATTTCTCTCTATTCACTTTAGATCTTTTTAAAATAACAATCAGGCATATATAATTTTTCACACCACCAAAGGGCACATTCTGCAAGTCTGCCTCCTGGCCAC
>NW_006408872.1:64886-66566 GCF_000296735.1 Chrysochloris asiatica | reverse complement strand
GTTTGTCCTGAAGGAACTTGATTGCTTTGCCTTGGCTTCCTGGAGAACAGTTTGCTTATTCTTGTAGTAGTCACTCACGCTGACATTTTTGTTTTGGGTTTTTCCTGATGATCTTTTTTTGAAGTTATATCTATCTTCTGACACTCTAGCTGTTCCAGGCTGGTTTGCTTGTCCTTGCTAGTGGGACTGTCCCACCTCATAAAGTTCTGGATGGGACTCAGGATTCAATTTAAGGTCCTATACTTTGCAAAGGCTCCATAAGATGCCTATTTCACTGGGCAAGTTCTAGAACATCTTTTAGGTATTCCAATCAGTTATAGGCTGAAGATGGGCTTACAAATTTTCTGTACTCATATTTCCTGACATTCCTTTCTATCCCACTCAAGTGTCTGTTTTATAATAGTAGGCAAGTGAAACCAATACTCATAAGACAGTCAAGCATTTTAGTATTATTTCTCCTCTTCAAACTATGCCTGGATCCCTGGATCACAAAGCCCTGTTGTTCCAAGGTTGAGTATGCATCACTATTTACCTCTGTCCCACTTAGCCTATGCAAACCTGTCTCAGTGTTCTCCTATCTACCGTATTCTTCCACCTCCTCCCCCTTCTTGTAGTGCTCTCCCCAATACCCGAACTATGATGTGTGTGCTCTTACCTTGTGCTCTACCATTGCCTCCCTCCACCTCCCCCTAAATCCTCCAGCTCAACCCCACCATTGTGGTTACCTTATATTCCATTAACTTTTCCCTTCATTTAAGACACTCTGTTTTATCCTGTAATCTACCTGACCTTCTCACCACCTGGATCTCTGTTCCTCTGTGTTTAGCTTCATTCACATTGTAATTGTTTTGATCATAGACTGACCTCCCAGATCCTCTGAATTAGTTCTTATAGTTTTATTCTGTTCTTGAGTCTTGCATTTGTCGATTGAGTTTTGGGTGATGCTGCCACATATGATAATCTCTGGTTGTTTTCTTATTTATATGGTGGACTACACTGATTGTTTTTATAATGTTGAACCATCCTTGCATCCCTTTTATGAAACCCCTTTTATGGTCATGATGTATTATTTTTTTATGTGCTGTTGGGTTCTGTTGGCTAGGATTTTGTTGAGAATTTTTCTGTCTTTGCTTATGAGGGATACTGGTCTATAGTTTTCTTTCTTAGCGATGTCCTTCCTGGTTTTGGTATGAGGGTTATGCTTGCTTCATAAAAATTATTAGAAAGTTTTCCATCCTCTTAATATTTTGGAATAATTTGAGTAGAATTGGTGACAGCTCTTCCCTGAAAGTTTGGTAGAACTCACCCGTGAAGCCATCTGGGCCTGGAGTTCTTTTGGTTGGGAGTTTTTTTGATTCCCTGATCAATTTCTACTTTTTGTTATGGGTCTGTTCAGGTTTTCTACTTCACTCTGTGTAAGTTTTGGTAGGTCGAGTTTTTTAAAAATGTATCCATCTCTTCTAAGTTTTCGAATTTGTTGCAGCACAACTCTTCATAGTATTCTGTTATTATCGTTTTGATTTTGTCTGGTTCCATTGTGACAATGCCCATGTGGTTTCTAATTTGTGTCTTCTCCCTCTTTTCTTTTGTTAGGTTTTCAAATGGTTTGTCAATTTTATTAACCCTTTCAAAGAACCAGCTTATTGTCCTGTTGATTCTTTCTATAGTTTTTTTTTTTTT
>NW_006408872.1:62531-63331 GCF_000296735.1 Chrysochloris asiatica | reverse complement strand
GCCTGTCAATCTCTGGTTGTTGTCTGTTCTTGTTGGTTTTCAGTCCAAAGAACCCACTTAAGAATGTTTTGAAGTGCTGGATTGGCTTTGACAAAATCTCTTAGCTTCTGTTTATCCTGGAATGTTTTGATTGTACCATCATATTTGAAGATGAACCCTTTAGACTGAAAGGCACTCAAAATGCACAGTGGGTCAACAATGGTCATTAATTGTAGATGGAATAGTCACAAGTCTGATGGTTTCTGAGGCTGTACATCTTTGCAGGAGCAAAATGTCACATCTTCCTCCCATGGGAAAACTGGTGGGCTCGAACTGCCAACCTTGTAATTCACAGTCTAGTGCTTATCATACAGAGCCACCATGCTCCATAATTACAATTGTTGTTGTTGTTTTTAAGGTGCTGTCGAGTTGGTTCCAACTAATAATGACCCTGTATATTGAATCACCGGCCTTGTAGTTCAAACCAACTTTGTGATCCAGTGCTTATCCTACAGTGCCACACCAGGGCTCCAACAATTACAATGTTGTTGTTGTTAAGTGCCATCAAGTCAGTTCCATCCTACAATGCCTCTATATGGGGTTTCCAAGTACAAGCTTGAACTGCTGACCTTGCGGTTCAAACCGACTTTGCAGTCTAGTGCATTAACCTACAGCACCACACCAGAACTCAAGTAATTAAAATTGCCATTGTTGCTGTTAAGTGCTATCAAGTCGTTTCCAACCCATAGTGAGCCTATATAGGGTTTCTGAGGAGCGACTGTTGAGCTTGAACCACCGACCTTGCAGTTCAGACTGACTTT
>NW_006408872.1:55059-60986 GCF_000296735.1 Chrysochloris asiatica | reverse complement strand
CCCTGTGTACAGAGGGGATAGCATTGATACTTGATGTGAGACTCCTTCCCTCTCTGTTGGTATTTAGAGTTACTACCTCCATGAGTATAGGTCAGGCTCATCAAATTGTAGTAATTTACCCTTGTTTCCTTTATTTAAAAATTTATTTATTTTTTTTGTAATCTTTCCCAACTCGAGTTCTGATTATCAAGCCATCAAGGCTAGAATTATAGGTACTGTCTGCAAGTGTGGGTGTTCTTGTGCACCTCCCCTCACTTCATATCAGCTGGATGCTTCACTCTCAGCTCTAGCCCTCTGTGGCTATGTCCTTGTCCATGGGTTCAAGTGTACCCAGGTTTCACCACACTTTGGACCAACCAACCCTTCCTCTTCTCTCTCTCTCATATCTCCAGGTCAATGGAAGTCAATGGACTGTGGTTGGACTCAGCCCATTCGTCACTGCTGCCTTTTCCCCTCTTCCACTCACCAGTAGGCCAATGTGGTTGCCAGCAAGCTTATGTGCCTGATCATGGGTTCCCTTTGAGTTACAGCCTTAGAGTGGAGTTTGTGCTGAGGGAACTTGATTGCTTGTCTTGATGGCTACCTGGCAAAAACAGCTTGCTTATTCTTATAGTAGTCACTCATGCTGACATTTTTGTTCTGGGTTTTTCCTGATGATCTTTCTTTGAAGCTGCATCTTCTGTCGCTCTAGCTGTTCCAGGCTGGTCTGCTTGTCCTTCTAGTGGGAATGTCCCACCTCATAAGGTTCTGGATGGGTCTCAGAATTCCACCTAAGGTCCTATACTCTGCAAGGGCTCCGCAAAAGGCCTATTTCACTGGACAAGTTCTAGAACCCCTTTTAGGTATTCCAATCAGTTATAGGCTAAAGACAGCCTTACAAGTTTTCTGTACTCATGTTTCCCGACATTCCTTTTTATCCCACTTAAGTGTCTATTTTATAATAGTAGGCAAGCGAAACCAATATTCATAAGACAATCAAGCATTTTTGTATTATTTCCCCTTTTCAAACTATGTCTAGATCCCTTTATCACAGAGCCCTGTTGTTCCAAGGTTGGGCATGCATCACTAATTACCTCTGTCCCAGTTAAGCCATGCAAACGTGTCTCAGTGTTCCCCTATCTATCTTGTTCTTCTGCCTCCTACTCCTTCTTGTATTGCCCTCCCCAATACCAATCTAAACTTCCCACCCCAACCCCACTGTTGTGGTTACCTTATATTTTACTAATTCTTCCCTCCATTTAAGGCAGTCTATTTTATCCTGTAATCTCACTGACCTTACCACCTCCTGGATCCCTGTTCCTCTGTGTTTAACTTCTTTTGCATTGCAATTGTTTTGATTATATACTGACCTCTCAGATCCTCTGTCCTTATAATTTTAATCTGTTCTTGACTCTTCCATTTGTCTATTGAGTTCAGGGTGATGCTGTCACGTACGTTATTCTCTGGTTGTTGTCTGTTTTTGTTGGTTTTCAGTCCACAGAACTTCCTTTAGGATGTTTTTCATTACAGGGTTGGCATTGGCAAAATCCCTTAGCTTCTGTTTATCCTGGAATGCTTTGATTACAGATTGTTGTATTTGATTGACAGCTTTGCTGGGTAGAGGATTCTTAGTTGGAAGTTTTTGTGTGTGTGTTTTCCGGGATTTATATATGTGTCCCCATTGCCTTTTTGCCTGTATGGTTTATGTTGAGAGATCTGAGCTTAATCTGCTTGCCTTTGTATGTTACACTTCTCTTTTCCCTAGCTGCTTTCAGGATTCTGTCCTCATTTTTTATTTTGGAGAGCTTGATTATTATATATCTTGGTGATTGTCTTTTAGGGTCTATCCTTTTTGGGGTTTGTTGAGCTTCTTGAATGTTTATCTTTTCACTTTTTAGGATGTTAGGGAAATTTTCTTCCAGAAGCTCTCCAACTCTCTCTTCTGCGGACTTGTGTGTTTCTTCCTGTTCTGGAATGCTGATAATTCTTAAGTCATTCCTCTCCATGCTGTCCAACATGAATTTTAGGCCTTCTTCAGATTATTTAAAAATCCTTTTTTGTGCTTGCTCTTCTATCTTAGCAGTGTTGAGCGATTTACCTGCTAGCTCACTAGTTCTGGCTTCTATCTCTTCAATTCTACTCCTTTGCCCTTTCGGTGTATTGCCCATTTCTGGTATTCTATTATTAATCATTTGGACCTCTTTCTGTACTTTTGAATTGTTTCCAATGCTGAATCTCTTATTTGATTGTTCCTGTAGCACTTTCCTGACTTCTTCCTTATTTTTCTCAACTCCATTGTGGAGTGTTTTGATATATTTTATAATTATTTTTCTGAATTCCTTCTCTGGCATTTCCAAAGCCTGTCCATCTTCCAATATTGAGTGTAGGTCTACTTCCAGCTCATTTGCCTCAGTCTCTTTATCTCGCTTTTGGACATGTGCTGATATGGTCATCTGCTTCTGTTTTTGGCATGTTCAGGAGTTATCTGTGGCCTTAATACTTAGGTGGGTTTGCATTTTGGTATTTTTTATGCTTCCTGATTACCTCCAGGTAGACATGATCAGGAGATGAGCTTTCCTTTTCACACTTTTTCCTGAGATATTTCAAGATGCCACTGTTGGTTGTTGTGACATAACTCAGGATTTAATTTTTGGCTTATTTCCTCTTCTGTCTGCCTGTACTACTCCACAATTCCCGTTCAAGCCTTTTTCCTAGTAATAAACAGTTCAGGGCCACTGTGGCCATTTTGCCCTGCCCTTTGGTTTTAAGTGGAAGCTGTCACTTTAAATTTCAAGGATATCTGTGTGCATGCATAGTAGAACCCTCCAGGGTGGTGGTAGGGTGTCCACTCGCTCAGGCATCCCCTCTAGTCACCAGAATGGAGGTACACAGACAGTGAGAGACCAATGAACAGATATATAAAAATAAAGAATGTCTACATCTTTGTCTCTACTGGTCCGTCCGGCATCTGTGGCTGTTTTGATTATTTTACTGCTTGGTCTCTTCCAAGATGGTGGCTCCAGGAGCAGCTGAGCATCTTGAATTGGAAAGCAATGGATTTCTTGCTTCCTCTACAAATCCCCCAGCTGTAAGCTTTCCAACCTTCTAAATACTCCTTTATATGTGGTTCAGAGTTCTGGTACCATCCCCTGAGCCTGATTGGTCCAGTATTCTGTGTTGTTGCTGACGAAGCTCGTCACTTTACTTTTACCTGATCTGCCATCTTGTTTTTTCTCCCCCAACGATGCTTTTTAAAAAGTCATATGATGACACTAACATTCATCTACAAGTATAGAGGTGTGGAAAAAAAATAACCCAGAATTTTAACAAAATTGTAATAAGATCAGTCTTAATATGTCTTTGTTGTAGATCTAGAGAAATATCAATGAGACGGAATGTATCACAACAACCAAAAGGGAGCAAACAAGTATAAGTTGTTGATGTTGCTGTTAAGTGTTGTCAAGTCAGCTCCAATTCACAGCAACCTTAAGAATAACTGAATGAAACACTGATACTTGAATTCATTGCTATAGGCACCGTGTCAGTGCATCTCATTGAGGGTTTTCCTCTTTTTCCTCTCAAACTTACTAAGTATAGTATCTTTCTCCAGCAATTAGTCCCTTCTGAAGGTATGTCCAAAGTAAGCAAGACAAAGTCTTATTATCTTCTTTCTAAGGAATGTTTTGGCTGTAGTTCCTCCAAGACAGATTTGTTCTTTCTTCTGTCAGTGCATAGTATAGTCAGTATTCTTTATGAACAACACCATAATTTAATTGCATCAATTCATCTTTTGTCTTCTTTTTTCAATGTTCAGATTTTGCATGTATATAAAGCAACTGAAGGAGTCCTGGTGTGGCACTGTGGGTTAATGCGCTGGACTGCAAAGTCAATTTGAACTGCAAGGTTAGCTGCTCCTTGGAAACCCTATACAGGGTCCCTATGGGTCAGAACCAATCAATGGCACTTAACAACAACAACAAAAAGGTGACTGAAAAAAATTGTAACTTGGACTAGGGACACCTTAATCATCAAAGTGACAAATTTGCTTTTTAACACTAAAGAATTCTTTTGTAGCAAGTTTTCCCAAGGTAATATATAATTTGATTTCTTGAGTGCTACTTCCACTGTTTGTTTATCCAAGAAGAATGAAATCCTTGACAACTTCATTTATTTTTCATCATTTATCATGATATTATTTATTGCTGTAGATGTAAGATTTTCATTTTTTTTTTAATATTCAGGTTTAATACATAGTGAAGGTGGTATTTTTTTTACCTTCATAAGTGTGTGTTTCAAATCATCTTCAATTTCGGCAAACAAAGTTATAATATCTGCATATCTCAAATTATTAACATATCTCCCTCCAATTCTGCTGCTGAATTCTTCTTCGTAGAATCTACTTCCTGAATTATCTGTTTAACATGCAGATTGAATACATAAGATGAAAGAATATAACTCTATTGTACATTTTTCCAATTTTAAACCATACAGCATCCCCTATTTTGTTCCAATGGCTGTCTCTTAATCCATGTATAGGTTCCACATGATCAAAATTAAGTGTTCTAGAATTCTACCATTAGTTAAGGTTCACATAGTCCAATGTCTTTGCATAGTTTGTAAAACACAGGTAAACATATTTCTGGTGTTCTCTGCTTTTGACCAAGATTCATCTGACATCAGCAATGGCATCCCTCATTCCATATCCTCTTCTGCATCCTGCTTTAACTTCTGGAAGTTCTCTGTCAATGTCCAACTATAGCCATTTTTGTATAATCTTTAGCAAAGTTTTCTAGCATTCAGTATTACTGATAAGAGCATGGTGGCTTTGTAGGATGTGCACTGGACTGAAAACAACAATGTTGGTGGTCTAAGCCCATTAGCCACTCCACCAGAGAAAGATGAGGGTTTCTGCTTCAGCAAAGATTTGCAACCTCAGATACCCTATAACAGGTCACTATGAATTGGAACCAACTCAAAGGCACTTCACAACAACAATAATAATGAAATTATCTGATAATTTCCATATTCTATTTGATTGTCTTTCTTTGGAATGGGTAGGTACAAATATAGATCTTTTCCAGTTGGACCAGTTAGCTGATTTCCTAATTTCTTGACATAAATGAGTGAGCACTTCTAGAGTTGGATCTGTTTTTTTTTTTTTTCAAGCATCAATTAGTATATTAGTATTTCATCAATTAATGGAGACTTGTTTTTTCATCCAAATCTTCAGTACAGTTTATTACTTCATTAGTACCAGTAGTTCTTGATCATATGCTACCTCCTGAAATGGTAAGATATCATCTAATTCTTCTTAGTGGACTGTTGCTGTTAGGTGCCAGTGAGTTGGTTCCAACTTACTGTTGGATCCTGCACCACTGTAACAATAGTTACACTTGAACCCATTGCTGCTTCCAGTATGCCAATCCATCTCATTGGAATTTTGCTCTTTTTCAGGTCCTCCACTTTACCAAGAATAATTATTCTTCTCCAGGGACTGGTCTTTCCTGATAATGTGTGCAAAGTACAAGAGATGAAGTCTGACTATCCTGGATTCTAAGGAGCATTATGATTGTATATCTTCTAACTCATAATTATTTGTTCTTCTGGCAGTCTATGGTACTTTCAATATTATTTTCCAATACCATAACTCAAATGTATCAATTCTTCTACAGTTTTTCTTATACATGATCCAACTTTCACATGCATATGAAGTGACTGAAAATACCCTGGTTTTGTTCAGGCACACCTAAGTCCTCAAACTAATATCTTTGCTTTTGAACACTTTAAAGAAGTCTTGAGAAGCATGTTGTTGTCAGGTGCCATCGAGTCGGAACCGACTCATAGCGACCCCATGCACAGCAGAACGAAACAATGCTCGATCCTAGGCCAACCTCACCAACGCTGCCACCCCCGAGTCCATCAATGATGCCACCTGGCCGATCCATCTC
>NW_006408872.1:32735-52105 GCF_000296735.1 Chrysochloris asiatica | reverse complement strand
AGCCCTCAGAATCACAGCAACTCAAACCACCACAGCACGACAGACAGATGAGTGGTGGCCGTTTTGGGAAGCATATCTGCCTAATATAATATGTTGTTTTCTTTCTTGGTTGCTGCTTTCATGAATGTTTATTGTGGATCCAAGTAAAATGAACTATTCAACAACTTCAATCTTTTCTACATTGATCATGATATTATTTATTGATCATCATCTAATATTTGCCAATTGTTGTTGTTAAGTACCATCAAGTCAGTTCTGACTCATACCGACCCTGTATGAGGTTGTATAAGGAGCAGCTTGTGAGATTGAACCACAGTCCTTGCAGTTCAAACTGACTTTGCTTATCCTACAGAGCCACACATCAGGATTCTGATTTTACCCATTGAATTCTCCAATATTTCAAATTGAACCTTGAATACTTTCTTCAGTTAAGCTTGAGAAACGTTGAACATATTCTTCCTTTTTGTTTTCTAACTCCAGGTTTTTGCACAATTCTTTAAAATACTTCATTTTGTTGTTTTGGACTGCCCTTTGAAATTTTATGTTGGGCTCTCTTATTTGCTCATTTCTTCAATTTGCTTTAACATGTCTAACTGAAGAGTAAATTTAAGAGCCTCTTCTGACGTTCATTTTAGTCTTTCTTTCATGTCTTTTAAAATAACTATTTGCTTCTCTCTTGAATGATGCTCTTCTGGTCTTCAGTCACTAGTGACTAATACCTCAAATCTGTTCTTGAAATAGTCTGTAAATTCAGGTGGGATACATTGAAAGTTGTATTATAGCACTCAGGGACTTGTTTGAATTTTCTTCAGCTTCAGTCTGAACTTGCACAGGAGTAATTGATGGTCTGTTCCAAAGTCAGTCCCTAGCCTTGTTTTAGATGATGATACTGAACTTGTCCACCATTGCTTCCCACAGATGCAGTCAATTTGATTGCTGCATATTCCCTTGGTGTGACATCCATGTATATATATACTGTTGTTATTAGGTGTTGTCCGGTTGGTTCTGACTCAGGCTCTATGCAAAGAGCAAAACACTGCCCAGTTTGGCACTATCTTGACAATCATTGCTATGCTTGAACACATTCCTGCTGCCACTGTGTCAAGATCCTTTGGGATCTTCCTCATTTTCTCTGACCTTCCACTTTGCCAAGCATGATGTCTTTCTCCAGGGACTGGTCCCTTATAATAATAATAATATCTTAGAAGTATGAAAGATGAACCCTCACCATCCTGGATTCTAAAGATTTGTTTATTCTCTTAAGCAGTCCATGTTCTTTTCATTATTTTCCAACACCATAACTCAAATGCACCAATTTTTCTATGGTCATTGTACAACTTTCACATGCATATGAGGCTATTGAAAATATCCTGGCTTGGGTTAGGCTCACCTTAGTCTTCAAACTGATATCTTTGCTCTTGAACACTTTAAGAGGTCTTGTGCAGCAGATTTGCCTAGTGAAAATGTCTAATATATCTTTGATTTCTTGACTGCTGCTTTGATAAGTGTTGATAGAGGATCCAAGCAAAATACAGCCTTTGGAAACTTGAGGGGGCGAGAAAGAAAAAGCCAGAAACATCACCATAGAAAATCTTTAAGCCTGTCTACAGCCTATAACTGATTGGAATACCTAAAATGGGGCTACAACTTGTCCAGTGAAAGAGGCTTCCTGAGGAGACTGCGTATTGCATAAGACCATTGGAAGAATCTTGATCCCCATTGAGAATCTTCTGAGGTGGGAAATCTCTACTTGAAAAGACAAGTAGACCAGCCTGGAGTGGCTAGAAGAACAGAAGATACTTCTTGAAAGAAAGACAAACAGGGAAAAAAACAAAACAAAACAAAACAAAAAGCAGTAACAGCAGTCTGATTGATTACTACAAGAACAAGCAAGTTGTTTGCCAGGGAGCCATCAAGGTAAGCAATCAAGTCCCCTCAAAGAAAACCCCCTCCCAAGACTGAAACTCAAAGGGAATTACATGAGCAGGCATGTACTCTTGCTAGTGACCACACTGGTCTACCAATAAGGGGAAGTTGGGGAAAAATAGCAATGAAACTATGAGCTAAGTCTGACCACATTTAATAGACTCCTGCCAACCTGGATTGAGATCTGGTTGGACAGTAGTATAGTGAGACTTGGGGACTCCTGAGCCTAGGAACAGGGACATAGCCACAGAGGACTAGAGTGGAGAGTGAAGTGTCCAGCTGATATGAAGTGAAGGGAGATGCACAAGGACACCCATACTTGCAGATAGTACCCATTTGACCTAACTTCAATGGCTGGATGATTAAAACTCGACTAGAGAAAGAAAGAAGAGGAAAGAAAGTGTAATCTGCTACTATTTGATGAACTTGACCTATACTTATGGATGTAGTAGCTTAAAAGAGGGAACGAATCTTTACAGCAAGGATCATTCCCACCCCCTTGGTACATAAGGTAGCCAATGTCTAAGTTTCCCATCCCTGTCAAGTGGGATGTGTTCAAGGTCGTATTTTGGCTCTTGTGGACTCATTTTAATTTTCTTCAGCTTCAGTCTGAATTTTCATATGAGCAATTGATGGTTTGTTCCACAGTCTGCTCCTCGTCTGGTTTTGGCTGATGATATGGAGCTTTTCCTACTCTGTGTTTCTACATTTGTAGTTAATTCAATTTCTGTGTATTCCATCTGGTGAAGTCCATATGTATAGTCATCTTTTATGTTGTTTAAAAAAGGCATTTTCAATGAATAATTCATTAGTCTTGCAAAATTCTGTCATGTGATCTCCGGCATCATTTCTATCACCAAGGCCATGTTTTCCAACCGATCCTTCCTCTTTGTTTCCAACTTTTGCATTGTAATTGCTAGTAATTATCAATACATCTTGATTGCATGTTTGATAAATTTTAGACTGGAAAAGTTGGTAGAATCCTTCAATTTCATAATCACTGGCTTTAGCATTTGGTAAATAAGTTTGAATACCAGTGGTATTAACTTGTCTTCCTTGTAGGTGTGTGGATATTATCCTAACACAGACAGCATTATATTTCAAGATAGATCTTGAAATGTTCTTTTTGATGATGACTATGATGCCATTCCTCTCCAATCGGTCATTCCCAGAATAGTAAACCATATGATTGTCAGATTCAAAATGGTCAATACCAGTCCATTTCAGCTCACTAATGCCTAAGATATTGATCTTTATGAATCCCATTTCATATTAGACAACTTCTAACTTTTCTAGATTTATACTTCAAACATTCCATGTTTTGATTATTAATGGATGTTTAGAGCTATTTCTCATTTTTAGATGTTCCTGTAAGTAAATGAGAAGCCCTGTTGTGGCACTGTAAGTTAATGCACTGGACTGCAAGGTTGTTTGAATTGCAAAGTTGGTGGTTCAAGCTCACCAGCAACTCCTTGGAAATCCTATACAAGGCCGCTATGAATCAGAATTGACTCAACAACCACAACAATAAGTAAATGGAAGTCCTGCAAGCTTTACTCCATTCCCATCATCATGGTCAACTTTACTTTGAGGTGACAATGTTTCCCAGTTGTATCCTGAGTGCCTTCTTCCCGCACTACATCTGACAACATTCCAGCACTATCGTCATGTTTCAGTATTTAATATTCTGGTGCTTTCTGACAGTGTCCCATTGCTGTTGATAAAAATTTCAGTGGCTAAACATTCAGAATTATGAGGGTGAGTAAAAAATTATCCACACTCTGGTTACATTAAAACCATCTACATCCATGGCCAATGACAGTACAGAGGATGCACATGAAATGATACTTTTGAACAGATAAGTGATAGTGGATTATGTGGAAGATCATATGAAAAGCATCCATGGCTCTGCTTTTAAAATAATTCACAACAGACTTGAGTTTCAAAAAGTTTGTGCGATACAGACACCAAAACAACTCACTAAAGACCATAAGCAGAAGTGTTTGGATATCTGCAAACAAAAATTGGACTAATATTCAAAGGAGGTTAACAGTTCTTTTAAAAGAATTGTTACTGATGATGAGACATGGATTCATCACTACAAGCCTGAGAGTAAATGGCAGAGTATGGAATGGAAACATCCTCAATTGCCAAGCAAGAAAAAATTCAAAAATCAGACAACAGCTCCAAAACTGATATAGTTTTCTAAGAAAGTACTGGAACACCATGAGGGAAAAGATTCAACCATCAGCAGTGAGACGTTCACTGAAGAGCTGACACCTAAACATTGGATTAAATGATGAAGACTGCTATCCAACTGTGTTATGAACTTGAATGACAATGCATGTCCATACCTCTTCCCACACCGTGAATACTTTGCAAAAACTTTGTTTTGAGGTATTAAAGCACCCTGCCTCTAGTCCCAATCTTGCTCCATCAGACTTTCACCAGTTTGGTCCCTTGAAAGCAATCCTTGGAAGAGGAAGATTCACATTTGATGAAGAAATAAAGACAGTGGTGCATTCATGTCTTATAGCTCAACCTAAAACATTATTCAGTAAGTAAGGAGATATGAAAGTTTGTTGACAGATGGACAAAGTGTATTGAAAAGCAAGGAGAATATGTTGAATAATGATTTATTTGTCTTTTCGACAAGTTGCTTAAAATAAATTCTCCAGTTAGAGTGTGGATAATTTTTGACTTATCCTTGTAGTTTGCCTCTCCTTCTTCCTAGTCTATCTTAGTCTGGAATTCAGCTGTAACCTGTCCATCCTGGGTGGACCCTGCTGGTATTTAATATACTGCTGACATAGTTTCCAGCATCACAGCAACATGCAATCTACCAGAGTATGACAAATTCACAGACCAGTCTTCAATTTCATTATCACTACTGGCTTTAGTGGCTGGAGCATAAATTTGAATAATAATGATATTAACTGCTTTTCCTTATAGGCATGTGAATACTATCCTATTACAGACAGATAGACAGTATTGTACTTAAAGACAGATCTTGAAATGTTCTTTCTGATGATTAATGTGACATCATTTCTCTTTGTTATTCCCAGCACAGTAAATCATATGATTGTCTGATTCAAAATTGCCAATACCAGTCCATTTCAGCTCACTAATGCCTACGATATCAATCTCTATGCATTCCATTTCATTTCTGACAATTTCCAATGTTCCTAGATTTATACTTTGTGCAATCCATAGTCCAATTTTTACTGGATATTGCCAAATGTTTGTTCACATTTTGAGTTGTGCCCCATCAGCAAATGAATGTCCAAAAGCTTTATTTCCATTAGCATCATCATGGTCTCAATTCTACATGGAGGAGGCTTTCCATTTTTATTTTGAATGCCTTCCAACTTGAGGGGTTTACCTTCTGTCACTATATCTGACTATATTTTGGTGCTATTCATAATGTTTTCATCTTCCAGCACTATATTTGACAATGTTCCACTGCTATTCATAAGGTTTGCAGTGGATAAACATTCAGAAGTGGTCTGCCTCTTCTTTTTTCTAGTCTGTACTCACCTAGAAGCTCCGCTGAAACCTATCTGGTATTTTAAATACTGGTGGCATAGTTTCCAGCATCACAGCAAGACGCAAGCTACAACAAACCAACAGACAAGTAATTTAGTAACTGTGTGTATTCCCTCCATCTTCCTTTGAGTTATTTTTGTCTCATTCAATGTTTTGTGACTGTGTATATTCCTTCCATCTTCTTTTGATATGATTTTTTTCTAATTCAATTTTTTGTCCATTTGTTGTTGTTAAGTGCCATGGAGTCAGTTCCAACTCATAGCGACCCTGTACAGGGTTTCAAAGGCTATAAATCTTTACAGGAGCAGAAAGTCTCACCTTTCTCCTGTGGAACAGCTGGTAGTTTCGAACTGCTGACGTTGCAGTTCACAGCCCAATTGGTAACCATTATGCTACCAGAGCTCCTATATTTTTTTTGTCCATAGAATCTTTAAATATAATAATTCCAGGCTTGCATTTTCTCTTCAGTTCTTTAAACTTGAGGTTCTTACCTTTTGGTTTTCTAACTATAATTTTTAAGACATTTCATTATAATACTTTACCTTGTCTCCTTGAGCTGCCCTTACAAATCCTCATTCCCTTTAGCTACTCTACATTCAGGAGCACATT
This sequence comes from Chrysochloris asiatica, assembly GCF_000296735.1. NCBI lineage: Eukaryota > Metazoa > Chordata > Mammalia > Afrosoricida > Chrysochloridae > Chrysochloris > Chrysochloris asiatica. The sequence continues at coordinate 46,024 of NW_006408872.1, read as the reverse complement.
TCACAGTCACTTCTGACATACATTTTGGTGGGGTTTTTTTGTTGTTGTTTTCTTTCCTTTCTTTGAATTAATTTCATTTTCTTCACATATTGTGTCCTTGATGCCATCCCAAAATTCTTCTGGTGGTATTTGGTCATTAGTATTCAGTGCATCAAATTTAGGCGGGATGTCATATTTAGACTCTCTTGGACTTGCTTTGATTTTCTTCATCCTCAATATGAACTTACACACAACCAGTTGAGGTCTGTTACATAGAGCTCTAGGTCATTTTTCAAGGACATGTGGTCATGACAGGATTCATTTCCTGTGGTTTTAAGATAAAAGTCTTTTTTCCTTGCTGCCTGACACTAAGGGACCTCAGCATCTAGAGACAATTGCATTCCTTGCCACATGATTCCTCTGTTTTCTAAGCCTGCAACAGATAAACTCCCTATCATTCTTTGATCTCTGACTTCCTCCTATTTGTAATGTCTTAACAATGATTTAACCCGACTCGATGGCACATAACAACAACAACAACAAAGATTTAAAGAGGTCATGTGACTATACCAAGGCTATCCAGGTGATATCCCTTTTGATTCACTCAGTGCCAACTGATATGTAATCTACATCTACAAGGACCTTTCTGCCATATAACACAATCACAGGAGTAATGTCCCATAATGTCACAGGTTCTAGCCTCCTTAATCAAGGCAGCAATTAAATCAGGCTTGTACAGGAGGGCAAAAATCCATGGCCACATAAGAGTTAAGCCAACCACACTTTGTCAGAGTTTCTATCAGATTCTCCACTAGGAGGTACTGTGTTGTTGTTGTTGTTGTTAAGTGCCATTGAGTCAGTTCTGACCCACAGCAACCCTGTATAAGGTTTCCAAAGAGTGGCTGGTGAGCTTGAACTGCCGACCTTGCATTTCAAACAGACTTTGCAGTCCAGCGCATTAACCCACAGCACCACACCAGGACTCCTTATGAGGTACTTTAGGGAGATAGAAAGGAAAAGGCAGAGAGGTTTGTATTCATTCTCTGGCTTGTAAATGTGGCAACTTCTGGCACTTGTTGATGGCTGCTGAAGTAGCAATGGAGATGGTCAGAGACAGCACCTGTTGGAAGCATCAAGAACTAAGCACAAACATGAGTAGATATACGCACACCAATGATCATAGCAGCACTACTTACAATAGCAAAAAGATGGAGGAAGCCTATGTGCCCATCAGTGGAAGAATGGATAAACAAACTGTGGTACATACGCACAATGGAATATTATGCTACCTTGAAGAATAACAAGGAAGCTGGCAAGCCACTGCATAACATGATGAACCTTGAGGACATTATGCTGATTGAAATTAGTCAGTCGCAAAAGGAAACATACCCACAGGACCATTATTGTAAAAGATTAAGAAAAATTATCCACACTAAAAGGGGAAAAAAAATTCTTTGCTGGTTACTGGGGTGTATGGGGTGGGGTAAGGGGAGGGAGAAGAAGGTGGAGCACAGGATAGGGACTAGACATAGGATAGTTTGGGTGCTATAGAGGGGGCAATACACAAGATGGGGGAGGGAAATGGAAGAACAAGGCAGATGGGAGAACAGTTAGGCAGGTTTGCATGGGCTAAGTGGGACAGACATAAATAATGATTTATGCACAAACTTGGAACAACAGGGCTCTGGGATGCAGGGATTGAGGAATGGTTTGAATGGGTAAAAGAGGAGAAATAATGTTAAGATGCTTGGCTGTCTTTTGAATCTTGGCTTCCCTTGCCTACCATTGTAAAATAGACACTTGAGAGGGAGAAAAAGGAATAGCTAGAACATCACCATAGAAAGTTTGTAAATCTGTCTTCAGCTTATAACTGATTGGAAGACCTAAAATGGGGCTAGAACTTGCCCACTGAAGGAGGCTTCCTGCAGAGCTTTTGCATTGCATTTAAGACCACAGGTAGAATCCTGATCCCCATCCAGAATCTTCTGAGGTGGGAAATTTCCACTTAAAAAGACAAGCAAACTAGCCTAAAGTGGCTAGAAGAACAGAAGATACTTCTTGAAAAAAAAGGCAAAAAGTAACAATCCAAAACAATAATGGCAGTCTGATTGACTACTACAAGAACAAGCAAGTTATTTGCCTGGGAGCCAACAAGGCAAGTGGTCGAGTCCCCTCAGGGCAAACCCCCTTCCAAGACTAAAACTCAATGGGAATACACGAGTAGACATGTGCTCTGACTGGTGAACATGTTGGTCACCAATAAGGGGCAGTGAAGGAAAAACAGCAATGAACCTGCGAGCTAAGTCTGACCACATTCAATAGACTCCTGTGAACCTGGGGTGAGACCTGGTTGGCCAGCAGTATGGCAAGACCTGGGTAATCCTGGGCTCAGAGACAGGGACATGGCCACAGAGGACTAGAGCAGAGAGAGAGTGAAGAGTCCAGCTGATAAGAAGAGAGGGGAGATGCACAAGAACACCCATATTTTCAGATAGTACCCACTTGACCTGCTTCAATGGCTAGATGATCAGAACTCGACTAGATGAAGAAAGAAGAGGAAAAAAAGAGTGATCTGCTACAATTTGATGAAGCTGACCTATGCTTGTGGATATAGTAGCTCAAAGGAGGGAAAAAATCTTCACAGCGAGGATCATTTCCACCCCCTTGGTACACAGGGTCAACAGGGATGGGCAACTTAGACATTAGCTACGCAAAGTGTGTGTGTGTGGGGGGGTGTCTACAAAGGCAAAAAGTAACTGGCTTACAAGCCTTCAAAAGGGAGACTAATTCCAGATGGTGCAGGGGAAGGTAGAATCTCCACTGAGTGGTTTCCAACCTGTGTGGATGGGGCTGATTAAAGGAGATGGGGATAACACGCTTGTGATTTAATAGTGAATAACTGCTATCAGGACTGACTGTGAGGGTTGGAAATGGAAAGGTAGATGTTTTGTAGCAAAAGGAGGGGAGTGATTGATTTTGTAGTCCAGGAATGGAGGTCCCTGGGACCTTCAAGGGAGAAAAGCAGAGTGTGTGACCCTATCCAGAGAAGCAGTGATGCCAGAGATGGTGGCACAGATGATGACGTGGTGAGATGGAGCAGCTGGGGACTCTAGACTCAGGGAGGGAGAAGGTCTGTGTGTTGACATCTGGGGTGCAGGCTTGCAGACTGTACTCTTCAGTTGTTTGATGATGCAAGCAGGGGATTGTAATCATTGCAATGAAACGAAATAAGATAGGATGAATGTAAATTATCACATAATACACAATAAAAACTTATATATATATATATATATATATAAAAGAACTAAGCACAACAGCATCTCTAACAGCTGGTACAGACATGTGTGGGCTCCCACCCAGAAATAACAGCAACTCTGATCTCTACATAGGACCCCTTCTTCCTTTTTCTCCTGTCTCCATTCTTTATCTCATTTACTCCTCTAGCCCATGAATCCTCTTTCTAATCTGTTCCTCACATTAAATGCTTTCCATTTGAAAGGCCTAGAATGGGATCTGCTTGCCTGACTACATCCTGACTTATATTCATCAAAATAAATTATATACAAATTAGAGATTAAGACACAAAAAATACAATAAAATTACTACAATAAATCATTGACTTACTTAGGCAATGAGAAATATTTTCATATGAATGAAACTAAAAGCAGAAAATAATAAATGAGAAGCAGTCTTAGAAATCAGTAAGAAAAAGTTGACTTTCCCAAAAGGAAAATGAAATATGGACAAGGTATAGGAATATATGTATAATTCACAAGATAATAAACAAAAACACCCTGTAGGATTTTTTATAAATCTTAGAATGCACAAAAAGCCAAACTGCAGAGAGCACAGGAGTATTTGATGAGGCAGAGCAAAGCCCAGTGTCTTAAGTTCAGCTCTCCAAAAATGGGCAGGGAGGTCTGAACTTAAGGCATGTATGTAGGGGCAGAGACAACATTTTTGCTTTAGAGTGAGTGGAGGCTGGGAATAGAATTCTGAATGCAGGCTGTTATAAGACCACAGGGAGGCACCTGGGACCTAGTGGGGGGGCTGGCATCCTGTGATAAAGGCCCTGCGGCTGCTCTTCAGATGATCCTCAGCAACACCACCCCTGGCTAATTGCCATGACTCAATTCTTCTCAGACTCTTCTCCTCATTCTAAATAGGGACGATAAAAATATCCACCTTTCAAGATGGTGAAAAAGTACTCTGTAATTTGCAAAGTGCTATACAAATGAGAGATTTTTAAGCCTTATTTTACCAGTGTAATTCTGGAATAAGAAAAGGAGATAAGAGAAAGGGACGGCAAAAGTACAAGGAATGCATTTACTATTATTTCCAAAAGCTCCCAGGTTCATACAACGCCAGGATTTGATTACTTGCTAATGGAGTTAGGGGAAAAGAAAGATGCTTGCTCTGTGGCTCTGGGTAGAATCTGTCTCCTGATCTTAGCTTGGTCTACTTTCCTGTGAATTGAATGCATTGGCCTGAAGGAGTCCTCACTCTTTTCCTTCTTGAGTTTATAAATGGAGTTTGTAGAAGAACAGAGGCAGCCCCCTCTGAGTATAGCTGGCATGTCTAGAGAGTTGTGTGCTGCTTGGCACTTGTCACTGGGTCTGCTGAGGATAAGGCTCAGCTCCTTCCATTGTGTCCATTTCCCAGGGCAGCCTAGTGCATAAGACTTGCCTTCCTTAACCTCTACCTAGGGGTAGCAATTTGCATCTCCCCCAAGCAACCAACCCACCCATCACATGTCCTGCATTTTCCTGAGAAGGTGAGATTCCAGAAAGATGCCTAGCTTGAATCTCCCTTACTCATTCAGCACAAGCCTCCACTAGAGTCACTGTGCTTGTGTCCCTAAGCCTACTGCTGAGAGGGCTACATTACCTCTGGAAGGGTAGACGTGTCTAGCACAGTGCTAAGGGCCAAAGCAAGACTGCCACATTTCCCAGATCAGGCAGTGGTACCAGTGCCTTTTCTACTTGTTTGCCTGATAATTGTCCTGTGAACAGACTCAGGATCCGCGTACCCCATTTTATATAAGTGCCACATCAAGACATCCACTCCAGCCCACACACCACCCTGTCAGACATCAGCACCCACATGCCCAATGCTGCCTCACTGGGAAGAATCTCTTTACCTTACCTCCCTCTCCTCCTTAGGGTATTGGGAGAATGACTGGTCCACGGTGAAAACAATATCAACACAGAAAAGGTTTTGGGAGCCATGGTTGCATGGCCAGGAATATCACCACTGCACATGGGTGACTTGTGGAAACCACTCCGACCATGAGGTGGCATCTGTCTGGTACATGTGGACATGTGGGTGTGTCAATGAGGACAACAGTTAGCCACAGTCCTATGAAATGCTAAGATGATGTTCATAATCAGATACAAACATTGCCACCAAAAATCAGCACACAGAGTGGCATACTTAGTGAACTCTCTTGACTTGTTTCTTCTATTATACATAAAATCACCATGAGTTGGAGCCTACTCAACAGCAACTAATAACAATGACTTGATTCTTTCCACTGATTTTTAGTTCTGATGATTACTTATTCTGTTTAATGTGTTTTTGTTTATTTGTTTTCAGTGTATACTTTAATATCATAAACTACCCAAGTGATGTAAATCAATACAATTCAAAGTTAATAATTCAAAAACTACTGTAGACATCTTTTTGCTATTCAAATAGTGCTGCTATGAACATTGGTTTGCATATATCTACTCGTGTTATGGCTCGTATTTCTTGTGGCTAAGTACCAAGTAGAGGAATTGCTGGTTCATAAGGTATCTCTATTTCCAACATGGAGCTTCCTTAGAAGGTTGGATATAGAAATACCTTATGATCCAGCAAAAAGATGGAGACAGCCTAAGTGCCAATCAATTGAAGAATGGATAAACAAACTGTGGTACATACACACAATGGAATACTATGCTATCTTGAAGAACAACAAGGAAACTGCAAGCCATCACATAACATGGGTGAACCTTGAGGACATTATGCTGGTGAAATCAGTCAGTCACAAAAGGACAAATTCTGCATAGGACCATTATTTTAAAAGACTAAGAAAAAGAACCCACCTAAAAGGGGGAGAAAAAATTATATATATATATTTGGGGATCACCAGGATGTATGGGATGAGAGGAGGGGAGGAAGGGAGGGGAAGATAGAGTACAGGGTAAGGAATTGACACAGGATAGCTTGGGTGCTGGGGTGGGGAGTGGGGAAACAATACACAAGAAGGGGGAGGGGAATGGAAGAACAAGGCTGATGGAAGAACAGTTAGACAAGTTCACATGGGCTAAGTGGGACAGAGGTAAATGATGATGTATGCACAACTTTGGAGCAACAGGGCTCCGGGATACAGGGATTGAGGCATGGTTTGAAGGGGTAAAAGAGGGGAATAATGTTAAGATGTTTGACTGTCTTTAGAATCTTGGTTTCCCTTGCCTACCATTGTAAAACAGACACTTGGCAGGGGGTGGGGGGTGAGAAAGGAATAGGGAATAGCCAGAAACATCAATACAGATAGCTTGTAAGACTGTCTTCAGCCTACAGCTGATTGAAATACCTTAAAGGGGGCTAGAAGTTGCCCAGTGACAGAGGCTTCCTTTGGAGCCTTCACATTGCATAAGACCATAGGTGGAATCCAGAACCCCATCCAGAATCGTCTGAGGTAGGAAATTTCCACTGGAAAGGACAAGTAGACCAGCCTGGAGTGGCTGGAAGAACAGAAGATACTTTGTGAAAGAAATACCAGCAGGAAAAATCTGAAACAATGATGGCAGTCTGATTAATTACCACAAGAACAAGTAAGCTGTTTGCCTGGAAGCCAACAATGCAAGTGGTCAGAACCCCTCAGAGCAAACTCCCTTCCAAGACTAAGACTCAAGGGGAATACATGAGCAGGCAGGTGGTCTAGCTGGTGGACACGTTCATCACTGATAAGGGGAAGAGAGGGAAAAAACAGCAATGAAGTTGCGAGCAAAGTCCAACCACATTCAGTAGACCCCTGTGAACCCAGGTGGAGACCTGGATGGACAGCAGTACTGCAAGACCCGGGGACTCCTGGGCCCAGAGGCAGTGACATGGCCACAGAGGACTAGAGTGGAGAGTGAAGCATCCAGCTGATATGAAGTGAGGGGAGAGGCACAAGAACACCCATACTTACAGAGAGTACCCACTTGACCTGGCTTCGATGGCTGGATATCAGAACTTGACTAAAAGAAAAAAGAAGAGGGGAAAAAAAAAAGAGTAACCTGTTACAATTTGATGACCTTTACCTATACTTATAGGAGCTCTGGTAGCGTAGTGGTTACGAATCGGGATGCTAACCACAAGGTCAGCAGTTCGAAACTACCAGCTGCTTCGCAGGAGAAAGATGAGGCTTTCTGCTCCCGTAAAGATTTACAGCCTTGGAAACCCTGTACAGGGTCACTATGGGTCAGAACTGACACGATGGCACTTAACAACACCACCTATATTTTTGTGTGTAGTAGCTCAAAAAAGGGAACAAATCTTTACAGTGAGGATCACTCCCACCTCCTCGGTACAGAGGGTTGACAAGGATGGGCAACTTGGACATTGGCTACCCAAAACGGGGGTGCCTAAAGGCAAGAAGTGGACTGGCTTACAAGCTTTCAAGAGGGAGCCTAGTTCCAGATGGGATGGCAGAAGGTAGAATCTCCACTGAATGATTTCCAATCAGTTGGGACTGGGCTGGTGAAAGGAAATGGGGATAAAACTCTTGTGGTACAGTAGTAAATAACTGCCATCAGGACTGACGGTGAGGGTAGGAAATACAGAGGTAGATGTGTTTTGACAAAAGGAGGAGAGTGATTGATTTTGCAGCCCAGGTGCAGAGGTCCCTAGGACCATCAGGTGAGGAGTGGAGAGCAGAACCCTAACCAGAAAGGCAGAGACGCCAGGGATGGAGACAGAGACGATGATATGGACAGATGGTGCAGCTGGGGGCACTGAACTCCAGAGGTAGAGGGGCTGTGTGCTGATGGGTGGGGGGCGGGCCTGTGGGGTGTACCCTTTGGTTATTTGATGATGCATGGAGGGGACTGTAACATTTCAATGAAACAAAATACGGTAGGATGAATGTAAAACTTATAATCTTCCAAGTAAATCTCACAATAAAAACAAAACAAAAAAACTACTGTAGTCATGTTTGGACAGGGAACTGCCAGAATTTCTCAAGCTGGATTTAAAAGAGAATGTGGAAGAAGGGGTGTCACTGCTGTTTTAAGATGGATGTTGACCCAAAGCAGTGAAAACCAGGAAGATGTTTGCCTGTTTTTTTAACAAATGCTATGTTTTAACAAATATGCAAAGGCATTCAACTGCATGGATCACAACAAATTATTGATAACACTATGAAAAATGGGAATCTCAAAGAACATTTAACACAGCATATGCTCATGTAGGATCTGTACATGGATCCAGAGGCAGTCATTTGAACACAGCAAGGAGATAATGCACAACAAAGAAGTGGAAAAGATATGCAACAGGAGTATAGTTTTTCACCTAACTTACTCAATCTTTATGCTGAGCAAGTAATCTGAGAAGCCAGACTATCTGAAGAAGAACATCAGTATTAAAGGAAGTCACTCACTGACAAACTACAATATAAAGATGACAAAACCTTGCTTCCCAAAAGTGAAGACAACTTAAGCACTAACTAATGAAGGTAAAAAACTGAAGCTTTTAGTATGAAATAATATAAAGAAAATTAAAATCCTTACAACCAGACTAATCAATAATATCATGATAAATGAAAACAAAACAAAACAAAACAAAAAACAAATGTCAATGATTTCATCATACCTGGAGTAACAATCAAGTCCATGAAAATAGCAGTCAAGAAATCAAACAACATAGTATATTGGGGAAACCTGCTGCAAAGACCTCTTTAAAGTTTTTTTTTTTTTTTTTTTTTTTTTTTTAAATCAAAGACATTACTTTTATAACTAAGGTGTATCTAATCCATGCCATAGCTTTTTCAATCACCTCATATACACGCAAAAACTGGACAATCATAGAGGAAGATAGAAGAAAAACTGATGCATTCAAACTGTGGTGTCGGCAAAGAATATTTAAGGGTACTATGGACTGCCAAATTAATGAATAAATCCATCTTAGAAAAAATGCGACTAGAATGTTCTTTATACAGTAGGATGGAGAGATTTCAGCTCATTACTTTGGACATGTCATCAGGAAAGATGAATCATTAGAAAAGACATCATCTTTGATAAAGTAGAGGGCCATCCAAAGTGTGAGAAACCCTCAATGAACTAGACTGACACAACAGTCACAACTAAAATGTTACCAAAATGACAAGATATTATTAATCACTAAAGTATTAAACAGAACCCACCCTTGCCTTGAGGAGGAAGGAAATCCAGGTCTATGCCACGGTGCCTTGAAGTTCATCTCACTCACAATGAACAATGTCAGCCTAAATAAGCCCTTCCTACTCCTGTCAAGGCTACTCTTGTTCAGCCATGGAAGCACATAGATTGGAGATCAGCAGGCCCATCATGCTGTCCATCAAGCATGCTTGACTATTGTTTCACACTGGTCCTGGCAGTGAACCCCATGCTATACTCAAGTATAATTCCCTTGAACAGCCTTGTCTCTACTCTTTGGTGGCCCAACTCTCTATTAAATCTAGTATGTCCCTGTTTTTTCCTATGACACACTAAATTAATTATTAATATATTTTTTTCATGAGCCATTGTAAGCTAGCATGTTTACAGCATGAAACAGGAATACAGCAAAACAATGTCATTTCTTATTCAGTAAGTCAGCAATGGTAGGCAAGGCAAAAATAAATGGCAGTGGAAGCAGTCCACTAAATAACTAGTCATGTTGTTGTTACGTGCCATGGAGTCGGTTCCAACTCATAGCAACCCTGTACAGGGTTTGCAAGGCTGTAAATCTTTATGGGAGCAGAAAGCCTCATCTTTCTCCTGTGGAACAGCTGGTAGTTTCGAACTGCTGACCTTGCAATTCGCAGCCCGATTTGTAACCACTACGCTACCAGAGTTCCTTTGTTGCAAAGAGTGGACACTAGTGGAGGCAAGCAAATTGCAGCAGAATCCAGATCTGGAGCCTTCCCTTAAATGCACACACAGCAAGCCCCACTGTGAGCCACACAGACTGCAGATCATTAGAAAGAGGATGATATAAATATTTGAAAAGATGGTATCCTCCAGTAGTGGTCACAGGGAATAAGCATTAGAGTAGTACAGCAAGGTTTGTACCTACATTGTTCCTGTGCCAGCATCAATGTGTTCTATGTCACAGGAAGGGTTTCAGTTAAGTGTAGCATAGACCACCAGCAAGCACCTCTGCATGGGAAGACTGTCTTCCAATACATACACCTTGTGAAACTACATTATCCTCCAGACAGAAGCCTGCACAGCCTGTGGATGGGGAAAAAGTTCTCTAGAATGAGAGGGCAGGAAACATCGAGGTGGTCATCTTCTGAGGCCATGCCACAAAACAGTCATAGAGGTTTATGTGATTACTTTGGCATGCCCTTGTGCTCTGGAGAAGCCCAGGACACACACAAAGGAGGTCTTCCAAATTCACATTAATCCAGGTGCCTTTCTGCTGTGGTAACCAGTGTTTCTAAGAATGATTGGGAAACTGTTATTTCCTGCATGATGCCATGGCTTAGTAACAGCAGAGGGAGCCCTGGGAACACTTGAAACAAAGCACACTAACCTATGCCATGTGGTCAGTGCTAAGTGACTGTGTTTGTACTTAATCCCTTCTGAGAAGAGTGATGGTGAGAGGAGTTCTGCACTTGCACTCAGAGGCCAAAGCCCACCTCACCCAAAACCAGCTGGAATTTAGGAAGAAAGCACCATATTGTTGCCTTTCCCCCTATGTTTCCTCTAAGGAAAGAAACAGTAGAAAACAACTATTGCTGTTGGCCAGATTATTCTGAGTAGTAAAGATAAACAAAAGACATTATTTAATAAGCCTGGATAGCAGCACAAGGAAAAAATAAATAAATCCACCTATATGTGGCATTGTAGGATCAGATCAGCAGTAGGCTTCGAACCACAAGGTCAGCAGTTCAAACACGCTAGCTACTCTCCTCGAAAACCCTACACAGCATCACTACCAGTAGGAACCAATGTGATGGCACTTAACAACAACAACATTGTTAACCAGAAGAAAAGCGAGTGTTGCCTCCCAGAGACCCTGTCCATTATACCCTCTGCTGCTAAAGAACTGAAGGAACTGCTCCTATACAGAAAAACCAGTCAACCTCAAGCTTAAGGGAATATTCATTAAATTATAACTACAAGCAGAAGAAAAAATTAAACTCGTCTTTATTTGGAGTGACTCTGAAAGGGATTTTCAAATAATATCTCATTAATGAATTAAAACAGAAGTTTCTACCCCCCAAAAAGCTTCCTGATTATGTCTATCCTACCACTGGTCTGTCAATTTGCTATACTGTGCAGGCTTGCATGTTGCTGTGATGTTGGAAGCTAAGCCACCAGTACTTAAAATACTAGCAGGGTCACCCATGGTGAGTATGGTTCGGCAGAGCTTTCAGACTAAGACAGATTAGGAAGGAGAGGCGGACCACTTCTGAATGGTTGTTGTTGTTGTTGTTAAGTACTGTCAAACCAGTTGAGACTCATAGAGATCCTATATAGGGTTTCTAGGGAGCAGCTGGTGAATTTGAACTTCCGACCTACTGGTTCATATCAACCTTGTGGTCCAGTGCATTATCCCACACTACCACACAAGGACTCTGAATGATTTGTTCCGACTCGTAGCAACCCCATACGGGGTTTCTGAAGCTGTAAATCTTTATGGGAGCAGAAAGCCTCATCTTTCTCCTACAGAATGCTGGTAGTTTTGAACTGTTGACCTTAAGGTTAGTAACCCAACTCAAATGGTTAGTCACTGAAAACCTTATGAATAACAGTGGAACATTGACAGATACAGTGCTGGAAGATAGTCCCAAAGGTTGGAAGACACCCAAATATGACTGGGAAGAGTTGCCTTCTCATGATACAGTTGATTTTAATGATGTGAATGGAACAAAGACTTTGGGATCTTCCTTTGCTGATGTGGCACAACTCAAAATGTAAAGAAACAGCTGCAAACATCCATTAATAGTCAGAACACTGGATGGATGACATATGAATCTAAGAAAATTGAAAGTCCTAAAAAATGAAATGGACTTGTATAAAGATTAGTATCCTAGGCATTAAGTGAGCTGAAATGGACTGGTATTAGTCGAATCAAACAGGCATTTGATTTACTATGCCAGGAATGACAAATTCAAGAGGAATGGCATTACATTCATCATCAGACAGAGCACTTAAAAGTTCTATTTTAAAGTACAGTGTTGTCAGTGATAGAATAATATCCATACACCTACAAGGAAAACCAGTTAATAGGACGATAATTCAAATGTATACACCAACTGTTAAAACCAATGATGATGAAACTGAAGAATTCTACCATCTTTATCAGTCTGAGATGGATCAAACCTACAATCAAGATACACTGATAATTACTGGCGACTGATACACTGATAATTACTGGAATGTGAAAGTTGGAAACAAAGAAGATCAGTGTTGGAAAATATGGCATTGCTAACAGAAAAGAATGTTAGAGAGCACACGATACAATTTTGCAAGACCAATAATTTTTCTCAACACAAATACCTTTTTCATTAACATAAATGGTGACTATAGATATGTACCACACCAGGTGGAATACACAGGAATCAAATTGACTACACCTATGGGAAAAGACAAAGGAGATGCTCAATATCATCACCTAAAACAAGGTCAGAGGCCAGTTGTGGACCATCAATTGCTCATAAGCAAGTTCAGGCTAAAGCTGAAGAAAATTAAAACAAATCTGAGAGACAAAATATGACCTTGGATATATACCACCTAATTTAGAGGAGTCCTGGTGTGGCACTGTGGGGTAACGCGCCAGACTGCAAAGCCATTTGAACTGCAAGGTCAGCGGTTCAACCTCACGGGCTGCTCCTCAGAAATCCTATACAGGGTTACTGTGGGTCGGAACTTAACAACAACACCAAAAATTTAAAGACCATCTCAAAAACAGATTTGATAGATTAGACATAGAGTAGCCAAATTAAATATAAGAAACAACGAAATTAAAAAGCTGAACAGAAAATTTCAAAGGGCAGCTCAAGAATTCAAAGTAAAGTATTATAATGAAATATGTAAAAAAAAAAAAAAACCCAAAAATATGTTCAGCATTTCTCAAGCTGAAAGAACTGAAGA
>NW_006408872.1:10240-17621 GCF_000296735.1 Chrysochloris asiatica | reverse complement strand
CAAAAACTGGACAGTGAATAAGGAAGACCACAGAAGAATTGATGCTTTGAGTTATAGTGTTGGAGGAGAATATTGAAAGTGCCATGGGCTGCCAAAAGAAGCAACAGATCTGTGTTGAAAGAAGTGCAACCAGAGTGCTCCTTGGAGACCAGGTTGGCCAAACTTCGTCTCTCATACCTCGAACATATTGTCAGGAAGGACCAGTCGCTAGAGAAGGATAACATGTTTGGTAGGGTGGAGGGTCAGAGAAAAAGAGGAAGACCCCCAGCAAGATGGATTGGCAAAATGGCAACATCAATGGGCTCAACCGTGGCAATGATAGTAAGGTTAGCCCAGGACCGGGCAGTATTTCGTTTTCTGTGCATAAGGTCGCTATGAGTTTTACTGACTCAATGGCACCTAACAACAACAACAAGGCCTATAGCTGAGGTCATGGATTCCCAGAGCTCTCTCCCTCTACTTAGTGTTCAATGTCCCATACCACAGGCTGTCCCTGATACCCCTTTCTGAGTAGGGGCCTAGGAGGGTCCCTGCTTAATCTTTTGTCTGAGCACAAACTACCACCTGACATATACCATGGTATTTGTTGCTTGATTATTGCCCATGACTACACCCCATTCCCACTCCTCCCTCTGCACACTGCTATAACCCAAGGTTATCCATGTGAGTTCTGAGGAAGCAGAGCAGATCCAACATTTCTCATACCTGACCCAGAAGAAATTTCTGGAATAAAAAGCAAAGTGAAAAGTACAGGAAAGGAAAAAGAAACTTAGATATGAAAGTTGGTTATGAATATGAAAGTTTGAGAAGGACTTAGCCTCATTATGTCCCTTTAAGTCTTCAGGAATGTCTGGTTGACACCTCTAGGATCTGTGCAGGCACCTCAGCGAGGCCTTCCCTGGCCACCAGGCTAAGTCCATGTACTAAGCCATCACATTTTAACCCTTCATAAAATTACAGAATGGAGCATTCTAGAGCCATGAAGCTAGGAATGCTTTTATACATCATGCCTCACTTCTAAGTTTAGGAAAATGAATATCATGTAAAGTTCAGCACACAAGAATCCATACAAAGTGGGTTTTTTGTTTTGTTTTGTTTTGTTTTAAAGACAAAGGAGAATACACAATAAAATAACATCCCCACTGATAATAAACATACACCATAGAGACATGCTAACATATATGATAAAACTATAACTTCATTTCAATTGGTTAAAAAACATTCAGACAATGCGTGAGAAGAGAAAACACTAGAGATGTGAATTAGAAAAACTAAAAAATCAGGTCATACAACTCAAGAAAGAAAAAGGAAAGAATAAAGGAAACATCTTTCAAAAATAAAGATGAAACTAGAAAGTCTACTAGATTGAATCACAAAATATGAGAAATTAAAGAAATGGGAGGAAATGGTAAAAACTGAAGAAAAGATAGCAGTGGAAAAAACTGATGAAAAGTGACAAACCTAGAAGATACAAAAAAAAGAACAAACTCACATGAAGAGGACCACAAAGAAAAAAAAAATAAGGACAAGATCTTCAACCACAATTCAGAAAAACTTATTAAATCAAATAACATGTTTTTAGTTAAATGCATTGTAGATTTCATCTGTTACCTCTTACTTATAATTTATACAAGAATATCTGCCATCAAAAGGTAGTTATCTATATATTGTGCTAAATTACTTGTACAATTTTTATGTCACAATATTCCTGATGTCATAAAATGATATGGGGAGCATCTGACTTTTTCCTGTGCCCTAAAATAATTTGTATATTCTAAGAATTTTATTACCTCTTGAATGGTTGGCACATAGCTACAAAGCTATATAGGTCTAACAATGACCACACATCTCTGACCACATTGTCATAAATTTAAGTTTCCTATCCCAATTTTCTACTTCATTTTGAGGCAGTTTTGTCAATTTATATTTTTCTAGAAAATTATTTATTTCAAATAGATGTTCAAATTTCTTTATAAAATACTATAGATAGCAGTTTCTTAAAAAATTTAATAGCCTCCATTTCTGCAGTTCTATATCTTAAGCTTCCCAAGTTTCAAAGTTTTATTTTTTTCTTCCCTTGATCAATATTGCTAACAGTTTAAACATTTAATTGACACTTTTAAGGAATTCCCAGCACAAAGCAATATGTTTTCAGGTTCTACTATATTCATCTCTATATAGTAATTTTTATTACTATATACAATCTCTATAGTAATCTTCATTACTATTTCCGATCTTACTGTCCGGTGCTTTATCCCACAGCGCCAAACCAGGACTGCTCTTAGAGGATTGTAGCTTGTCAATATCTTGGTCCCACTTAATACTTCATTGCTATGCCTGTTTTTTGATGATCAGCATTTCCTTAGTACCCTTTTCCATCTTTTTATTTTATTTTGTGTAATTTCTAAGACAAACTGAGTGCTACCTTTTAATAGAGAAATTTAACCCTTATATTTGAACTACATGATGTCTTGTTGTATATACAAAGGGATTTCAAAAAGTTCATTGAAAATTCCATGAACTTTGCATTCATTTTTTACCATGAACTTTTGAAACCCCTTCATACAATGAAACCTGTTAGAGTCAGGGAACTTGATGGGACTGCCTTGTTTTTCTGCATCTGGCACGCACGTTTTCTGCCTTGGTAGTGTAGTGGTTACGAATTGTGCTGTTAATCTCAGAAGTCAGCAGTTCGAAACTACCAGCTGTTCCGTGGGAGAAAGATGAGGCTTTCTGTTCCCGTCCTTGGAAACCTTATGAAACCCTATACAGGGTCTCTATGAGTCGGAACCAACTCGATGGCAGATAACAAACAACAACAATCTTGCTACTTTTCTAACACTATTTGTGGAAAATATTTGCTTTTGTTTTTTCTGACATGTTTCCACCTGACATAGGTTCGTTCCAGCTTTCAGAGATTTTACTGTACCTTCTGTATGACTTCTGATTGTACACCCCACATCACCCTCCACAGCCCTTCTACTTTTGGTAAAGCGATGACGGTTTTCTAGTTTCAGGACTTTTCCTCTACATTATCAGAAATTATAAAATTTGTACCTTCTGGTAAATTATTATTATTATTATTAATGTTAACATGTTTAAATGCACATTTATATGCTAAAGAGCCATGGTGACACTCTGGGATAAGCAGTGGGTTGCAAACCACAAGGTCACGGGTTCAAACCCACCAGCAACTCCACGGGAGAAGGATGAGGCCTTCTGCTTTTGTAAAGATTTGCATCTTGGACTCTCTATACAGAATCACTATGAGTCGCAATTGACTCCGTGGCAGTGGGTTTGGGAGCTGCAGGATAATGCACTAGACTACAAGGTCAGTTTTGAGCCACAGGTCAGTGGTTCAAATCCACCAATCACTCCTCAGAAACCCTAGACAGGGTCACTATCAGTCGGAATCAACTTGACAGCACTTAAGAACAACTATCTACATGTTCCTCATGAAAAAACTTGATGCTTAAGAAACTTTAATTTTTTTCTTTCTCATTACTATACAAATAACATATGAGATTTTATTTCAAACATAATTTTAATTTGCATAACATTGTGTTACAACTATTTAGAGCTAGCTACAGATAACACCAGACTTTTCCCTCACCATTATTTGTGGTATTAAAACATCATTCTCTTTTATAGTTTTTTTTTTTTTTTCATTTTGCCAGATAATAACTATAAGGAATTACTTTCAGAAAGAGGTGAGGCTGGTAAATCTTGAATCCTTGATTATCCAAAGCACTTTTACTTTGTCCTTCCATTTGACTTCTAGTATGGCTGTGTTTATAATTCCAGGTTGAAATAATTTTAATTAAGTACACTGAAGAAACTGTTCTAATTAATTCTAGAATACAAAGAAGTATAATGCTAACTGGAGTCCTAGTGTGGTGCTGTGGGTTAATGAGCCAGACTGCAAAGCTGTTTGAACTGCAAGGTCAGTGGTTCAAGCTAACCAGCCACTCCTCAGAAACCCTATACAGGTTTGCTATGGGTCGGAACTGACTTGATGGCACTTAACAACAACAACAACATAATAACTGAAGCAAGACCTTTACAGAAAAACTGGTTCCCACCTTCCATCTCTTCCTGCTGAGCTCTTATGGGCTTTTGTTTTTGTTTTGTTTTATGGGTTGCTGCTGTTAGTTGCCATCAAGTCGGCTTCAGTTCATGGCAACCTTGTGTATAACAGAGCAAAACACTGCCTGGTCCTGTGATAGCTGTAAAATCATTCATATGTTTGAGTTCATCATTGCAGCTACTGTGTCAATCTATTTCACTGATACTTTCTCATATTTTCATTGACTCTCTTCCCAACATGATGTCATTTTCTAGCAATTGGCCTTTCTTGATAATGTTTTCAAAGCAAGTCAAAGTCATGCCACCCTTGCTTCTAATGACCATTCTGGCTGTATCCTAAGACTGATTCGTTCATTCTCTGGCAGTTCATGGCATATTCAGTATTTGCCAACACCACAATTTGATTGAATCAATTCTTCTGTCTTCACATTTTCAATGCATATTTCATATGCATATGAGTCCATTGAAAATAATATGGTTTGCTTCAGGTGCACCTTAGTCCTCAAATTAACATTTCTGCATTTTAACACTTTAAAGAGGTCTTTTGCAGTAGATTTACCCAATGAAAACTGTCATTTGATTTCTTGATTGGTGATTCCTTGGAAGTTAATTGTTGATCCAAGTGGATTGAAATCATCTACAACTTGAATTTTTCCTTCATTTATCATTATGCTGTTTATTGGTGTACTACTTGGGAGGATTTCTGTTTTTCTCATGTTTAGATACACTCCATGCTAACAGCTATAGTCTTTGACCTTCTTCAGTAAGTGTTTCAAGTCATCTTTATTTCATGCTTCAACTAATGGATCATACACACATCGGAAGTTCTTACTCATGTATGCCAAGAAATGTAGAAGTCAGCTACCTAGCCAACCAACTGGAAAAGATCCATATTTCTGCCCAATCTAAAGGAAGGTGATCAAGCAATGTGGAAATCATTGAACTATGCCATTAATATCACATGCTAACAAGATTTGTTGAAAATAATTTTAAAATGACTACAGCCATACGTAAACAGGGAATTGTCAGAAGAATCTTAGTCAAAAGCAAAGAATACCATAAAGCTATTTACCTGTGTTTTAACAACTATGCAAAGGCATTCAACTGTGTGGATCATAAGAAATTATGGATAACATTACAAAGAATGGGAATTCCAGAATACTGAATTATGCTCATGTGGAACCTGTACATGGATCTAGAGACAGTCCTTTGTAAAGAGCAAAGGGATACTGTGTGTTTCAAAATGGGGGAAAGTGTATGACTGGGTTATATCCTTTTACCTTACTTACTCAATTTGTTTGCTAAACAAATAATCCTTGAAGCTAGGCTACATAAAGAAGAATGTGGCACCAGAATTAAAGGAAGATGCACTAACAACTTGTGACATGCAGATAACAACTCTATACTGGTAGTATCCTAAAATGGTACCATGATGTGCCTGGAGAGTCATATTTTCTCATTACCCTGCTCAGCAGTCACCAGGCCTTCAGATTCATTCTTTGGCTATGGGAAATATACTTCTAGTGTTTCATTTTTTACTTATTATTATCCTTCCTCTCAATCATCTCTGTTCGCTCCTTTTCAAACTCCTATGTAACAGAAGACAGAGCTTTGCACACACTCTGTGGGGTCTCACTTTTCTACTTCACACTCCCACCTCTCAGCTCTTTTGTCAGCCTATTGTAAGAGCTCCTTATTCCTGCATCCAATCACAAATTCCATCTTCATTTCCATCTGTGATGCTTTTCAAGCCATCTGATGGTTACATTTTGACTAGCTTTTACTTTCCAAAATCTCTGTTGTTTCTTTTTAAAGCTCAATATTTTCTTTGATCCTACTCATCTTCTCATTATGCATTAAATCTGTTCCCTTGAGTATCTTCTTTATTTTGCATTTGATGCTTCTTTTTTCTGCTGTTGGTTTTCCTCAGTGTGTGATATTCTTGGCTATGCCCATATTTTTGCTTTGCGAGGTGTGGGTTTTTTGTTTTTTTGTTTTTTTTTTTTTGTCTGTGGAAAGTATCTGCTTGCTCTGGTGTCTGGGAAGAGGGGAGAGTTGTCTTTGGAGTGTATTTACCAGTATTCTGTCTTTGGGAGCAGCTCTCTGGCCCTCTCGCTGGTTGGGACACTCTTGCTTTATGTCTCTGGCCCAAAGTCCATCTTCATGGTGTGATGCCAAATGTACCCATCACTGAAGCAGCTGCACAGCATAATAGGAGGTAGACAGCTGAGTGACCCTGCTGCCCTGAGTACAGGCCTCCAATGAATCCTCTCAAACTCCTAATACCCACTCATCCTGAGCATAGAAAACTGGGGACGCCATTTTCGTATGCACCCAGTCTCTCACATTGAGTTTGTGATGGTATTGTTTCCATAAGTATGGCCTGTTTGTAGCTCTTCATATTTCATTGACAGGGCTGGCCCTCTGGCTGTAGTCACTCCTGTTTCCCAGGATGTTGTAGATTTTCTTCAGGGATTCTGTGTAGAGTGGCAGCAACACCCTGCCCCAGTCACCAGAAGACAGATGTGTACAATGATCAGTACTGTCTTTTTGAAAAAGAGAATCCTTCTTAGATTTCCTTTTCATAACTAGTCTACTGGTGTGGTGACGTGGGATCAACACTGGACTGTGAACCACAAGGTCAACAGTTCAAAACCATTTTATTGCTCCTTGGAAATCCTATACAGGGTGGCTAGCAGTCAGAATTGACTCAATGGCACTTAACAACTACAAAAGCAACAGCAACAACAATAACAACAAGCTATCCAAAGCTAGAAACAATGCTTTTTAAAGTTCTTGCTGATAAAATTACTACCACAGTCATGCCTTGTGCCTGGCCTTCACCAGCTCTCCAGCCTATATCCTGGGAAAAGCTTCCCTTGCAAGGCTCTGTTCTGGGGGCCTTGGAAACATTTGGCTGAGGTCCTGGTGCAGCAACAAGATGAGGAGAAACAGGACCAGTGACAAGCAACCAAAGAGTAGAACCAGGCAAGGGTTCAGCCAGGTGCCCACTCACTGGCTAGTATTAGGCACAGAGATGTGTCTAGGCAAGGCATGGGGACCAAAAGTCTGCAAAGAAACTGAATCCTCTCAGGGAACAGAATCAAACCAGGAGTAGCTTTGTATTTATTTAAGACTTACCCTGCAATTTCCCCATTGTTTGTAATTACTCTGTGCTACTATATAAAACTTACTGTGTATTTAAATAGTTGACAGTTACTATGGAAGCCAAGTTGTGTTCTCTAACTGGAAAGGTTGTTGTTGTTGTTGTCAAGTGCCATCGAGTCGGAACCGA
>NW_006408872.1:0-7589 GCF_000296735.1 Chrysochloris asiatica | reverse complement strand
CTCACTGGATACTTTGCTGGGTCACAAATGACAGAACTAAAACAGTGATTGCTTCTCCAACATTCCCCTATTGCTCATTTCCCTTTCAGTAAACTCTAAAAGTTCTCCATACCTACTGCCTCAACTCCTTTGCTACCTTCGTCTCCTAAATGCATCCCATGTTTGTTTTGTTCCCCGCCCCCCCCAATCTATCCAACTAGTAAAGGGCACCAATGAGTTAGTTACACAAATGTCAATGACCAACTCCCAGTTCTCTCCACATTTAACCTATCAGCAGAAAACCAAAACAGTCAAACTTTCCCCAAGACCCAGGATTCCTAACAGAAATCCCTACTTCACTGTTGATATGAAGGTATCCTCTCTCATGATTATCCAGTGAGTCCATGGGAACCCCTCTTCCTTATGGTCACTCTGTTGGTCATGGCTGGTCTTCCTCCTTTATGGCCACACTGTAAGTTCATGTGTGCTCCTTTTACCTCAGGGTCATTCTGGCTCAACCAAGCTTGCTCCTCACTTCATCCCAGCCCTTAAGGGTGGAGCATCCCAGCCTTGAACCTTGATTCTTCTACCTCCTTTGATAGCTCATGCAGTTCCTTGAAACTCCCTGTCTAAGAGTGCTTATTTTTCTTTGGATCTTAGGCCTTACTGGATAGATTAACAATGTGATTCATGGTGCCATCATGAGGGATCAGTTCAACCTCTGGAAGGGCTAGAGACTAAAAGTCAGCCATGTGAACAGTCATCTGATCTATGTGATCTATTCCCAACAAAAACACTGGATAAAAGGTTCAGTGAACTTACCAGGTTGGCAGTATTCTATGTGTGTTGTCTCTCAGCATCTCTCAGAGTGGTTAACACTTCCACTGCTTCACAAAAAGAGGACAACTGGAAACTACACACTTGGAGTCTGCAAGAATATGGCCCATATGACTCTTTCCCTGGCTGATTTTAAACAATATCCCCTTTACTGACACAGACCATAACCATGAACATAATAACTTTCAGTGATTTCAGCAGGTTCTGGGAATCTAGCAATTATCAAATTATAAGATACGGATTATACTCAGAACATTATACTGCTGTTGGTAGCTGCCATCAAGTTGGTTCCAATTCATAGAAACTCCATACACAACAGAACAAAACATTGCCCAGTCCTAAGCCACCCTCACAATTGTTGGTACATATGAGCCCACTGCTGCTGCCACTGTGTCAATTCACTCATTGGGGGTCTTTCACTTTTTTGCTGAACCTCCACTTTACCAACCATAATGTCCACCCCCAGAGATTGGTCCCTTCTAATACCATGTCCAAAATATAAAAGACAAAGTCACATCACTCTAGCTTCTGTAGAACATTCTGGCTGTATTTCTTCCAACACAGATTGGTTTGTTCTTGTAGCAGTCCATGGCTCTTTAAATATTCTTCTCCAACAACATGATTCAAATGCATAGATTCTTCTCTGGTATTATTTCTTTATTCATTGTCTAATTTTCAGATGCATATGAGGCAACAGAAAATACTATGGCTTTGGTTAGGTGCACTTTACTTCTCAAAATCACCTCTTGGCTCTTTAGCACTTAAAAGACGGTGTTGAGGCAGATTTGCCTAATGCAATATGTCCTTTGATTTCTTTACTGCTGCTACCATGCGTGTTCGTTATGGAGCAAAACAAAATGAAGTCTTCGAAAATTTCAATCTTTTCACTACTTATCCTGATGATATTTATTGTTCCAATTGTGAGGATCTTTGCTTCTTTACATTATTAAGGTGCAATCCAGACTGAAGGCTGTAGTCTTTGATCTTCATCAGTAAGCATTTTAAGTCCTCTTACTTCTAGCAAACAATGTTGTAGCATCTACATATCATACATTGTTACGGAGTCTTCCTTCAATCCTGATACCATGTTCTTTTTCACATGCAGACTGATTAAGTATGGTGAAATGATACCAACCTGGTGAACACCTTTTCTGATCTTAAACCAGTAAGTATACCCCTATTCTGTTCTAATAACTGTCTATGTACAGGTTCCTTGAGAGAACAATTAAGTGTTCTGGAACACACATTCTTCGAATTGATATCCATAGTTTGTCATAGACCACAGAGTTGAAAGTCTTTGCATTGTCAATAAAGCACAAGTAAACATTTTTCTGATATACTCTACATTCTGCCAAGATCCATCTGATATGAGCAATGATATTCCTAGCTTCACATCCTCTTCAGAATTTGACTTGAATTTCTGGTAGTTCCCTGCCGATATACTATTGAAATCATTTTTGAACTATCTTCACTAAAAAATTACTTGCATGTGATACTAACGTATTGTTCGATGATTTTTGCATTCTGTTGGGTCACCAGTCTTTGGAATGAGTACCAATATGTATGTGTTCTAATCAGCTGACCAGGTAGAAGTCTTCTAAATTTCTTGGCATAGCTGAGTGAACACTTAACAGTATTCCAACAGTTTGTGGAATTATTTCAATTTGAATTCTGTCAATTCCTGGAGTCTTGTTTCTCACCAACACCTTCAGTGTATCTTGAACTTCTTGTTTCTATACCATCGGTTCTCAATCATATGCTACCTCTTGAAACAGTGAACACTGACCTTTTTTGTTGTACAGTGACTGGGTTTATTCCTTCCACCATCTTTTGACACTTGCTACCATTCAATATTTTGTCCACAGAATATGTCAGTATTGCAAGTAGAGGCTTGATTTTTATCTTCATTTCTTTCCGCTTAAGAAACGCTGAATGTGTTCACTCCTTTTGGTTTTCTGTCTCCAGATCTTTACTCATCTTCTGGCACTATATCAAAATGTTTTCATCTTCTGGTACTGTATCTGACAAGGTTCCAATGATATTCATAAGATTTTCAGTAGCAAATTACTTAGAAATATTCTTGTTTCTCCTTCTTCCTAGTCTGTCTTAGTTCAGAAGTTCTGCTAAAACCTGTCTACCATGAGTGACTCTGTTGGTTTTTAAGATACCAGTAGCATAGTTTCCAGCATCACAGCAACACAAAAGCCACTACAACACAACAAAGTGACAGATGGGTAGTAGAACACTGCACTTGGATCTAGAATTTATTTTATTCACTGAGCTTATCACCTTTAATTCACTCATGTGTTAAGTCTATTCTTAACTGCCAGTCTGGACTGTTTATTTACTGGTGAATCTATCCCAAGCCCTAGAATCAGGGACTAGCACTTTAGGACTTTTTACTGAATGAATTCAATTCTTCCAGAATTCTTCAGAATTATTTGTAAAATCAATTCTAATTCTGAAGTATCTCATTATCTTCACTATATTTCTAGCCTGATATGAAATGCCATGTGGGCAATAAAAGAAATGACATTCTAAAGTGAAAAATAACAGTCACAGTATACTCTAGATTATACTATTTAAGGAATAATTTTTGTCACTTCATTCCAAATCACCTGTTAAAAGGAACAGACAGATGAGAAGCAGGTCAGCATCTGAAAGACCATTGCCCATCACCTGGTATGAGATTGTCACTACCAAAGGGAACCCACCCCTCCAAGATAAGCCCATCGCAGAGTGGGGTTAATGGAAGTCAGGGTATACAATTCAGGAATAAGAACCCCAATAGAAACTGTCAAGCAAAGGGAGCAACCAGAAGTCAGGATAAGGTTCTCGAGTCGGGTGGAAAAGGAAGGGTGAAGATGTGGGTTGAGGTAGATCAACCAACAACAGGCACTGAGGTCAGGCACACAGGCAGGCACAGGTGGGCAAAGCAGAATCAGGAGAGGCAAGGACATCACAGGTCAGACTCATCGTCTGGAAGGATGGGGCCAGGCAGGCAGGTCCAGCAGGGGTAGACGAGAGTACCTGGGAGTGTCTCCTTCTCCCGGCCTGTGGAAGCCTGTCATGCCAGCCCACCTGCTTCCCCCGTGGGTGAGAACACTGTCCATCTACCAAAAAGCAAGGGAAAATCATCAAATTACCCAAAGAACTTAACAAAATATTTTAAGGTACACAGACGAAATCCTGCCTGAGCCTCAACTCCTTATCATTCTCACATTTGGGGGTTCACAAATACCTCCAGACACAACACTTGAAATTTGAAATTTCATTCCACCCGCAATTATCAGACACCATTCCCTCAGTCACAGGCCACTAATTATTTATGTGACACTGTGCAGTCCCAACCATGCTGCCCTTCCTAGAGCTTGATGTTTGCACTTTGTTCCCTGCCTTTGCTCCGTCATGCTTTACTCTTGACTTTAGTGATGACTACCTGAGCCATACCTCCAAACTTCATTCATGTAGTTTGTCTTTTGACACATTTGTACCATGTTCAAAGATGGCTCAGCATGCTGTGGACCCAACTGAACACTACAGTCTATTTTAATTGAGCAAAGTAACTAAGGAAAAAAGCCTCCAAAGCCCCACTCATCTCACAATGGGAAGTCTTCCCTACAGCTATGTGCACAGAAACATGAAGGGATATTCAATGATTACACCCACTCAAGGCAGCTGCCTGGGTCTCTGGAGGGCTCTTCTATGGGATTTAGGTAGCAAGGAAACACCAAGAAATTTAAATGTTATCTCAAAATTTAATTGCCCTAAATTATTATCTTAATGATACTTCAAATACCAGCAGGATCACCCATGGGGGGGCAAGTTTCAGAAGAGCTTACAAACTAAGACAGAATAGGAAGGAGGACATGGAGATCTACTTCTCTGAAAAAAAAAAAATGGCCAGTGAAACCCTTATGAATAGCAGTAGAACACTGTCCAATAAGTGTTGGAAAATGAGCACCTCACGTTGGAAGACACTCAAAATACAACTGGGGAAAAGCTGCCTCCTCAAAGTCGAGTAGACCTTAATGATGTGGATGCAATGGTTTCAGAAACTACTTCAACAGGGAACTGTCAGAAATTTTACCTGGAGTCCTAAGAAGATGTGGAATGAAAGATGCCATTGCTAATGCCAGATGGATCTCGGGTGAAAGCAGAGAATACTAGAAATATGTTTACCTGTGTTTTTTTTTTTACTGTGTATGGATCATAACAGGTATGTATACCACAGGAAATTCCAGAACACATAACTGTATCATGTGAAACCTGTTAATAGGCCAAGAAATAGTTGTTCACATACCACAAGTGGTTAAACCATGGTTTAAAATTAGGAAAGCTGTGTATGAAATTTGTATCCTTTCACCATATTTATTCCATTTGAATGCTGGGAAATTTTTTAAAAAGGTGAGCTATATGAAGAAGAACAGGGCATCAATACTGGACTCATTAACAACCTGTGATATGCAGATGACACGACTTTGCTTGTTGAAAAGGAAGAGGATTTAAAGTACTCACTGATGAAGATCAAAGATTACAGCCTTCAATATGGATTACGCCTCAACAACAACAACAACAAAAACACCTCACAAATGGACCAATAAGCCACATTAGGAAAGTGGAGAAGAGACTAAAGTTGTCAAGGATTTCATTTTACTTGGATTAACAAACAATGCTGATGGAAGTAGCAGTCAAGAAATCAAATCACATATTGATTGCCTTGAGCAAACTGGCTGCTTTTAAAAGTCTTCTTTAAAGTGTTAAAAAGTAAAGATGTCACTTTGAGGACTAAGGTGCACCTGACAAGCCATGATATTCTCAGTCACCTCATATGCATGCAAATGGAGGACAATGAATAAGTAAGACTAAAGAAGAGTTGATGCATCTGAATTATGGTGTTGACAAACAATATAGAATATACCATGCACTGACAGAAAAAACAAATCTGTCTTGGCAGTAGTACAACCAAAATGCTCCTTAGAAAAGAGTGTGAGACTTCGTTTCATATAGAGAGGATGGTGAGACTTTGTTTCACATACCTTGAACATATTATTATAATAGACCAGTTACCAAAGAAGGATATCATACTGAGTAAACGTTAAATAAAAAGAAGAAAATTCTCAATGAGATGTACTGACACAGTGACTGCAACAATGTGCTAAATCCTGGCAGTGATTGTGAGGATGACACAAAACTAGGAAGTGTTTTGTTCTGTTGTATATAAGGTCACTATGCAGTTCGAAACTACTAGCTGTTCCACTGGAGAAAGATGAGGTTTTCTGCTCCCATAAAGAATTATGCCTCGGAAACCCTGTACAGGGTCGCTATGAGTCAGAACCGACTCCATGGCATATAACTACCACCATGACCATGACCATGACTAGAAATGGAATGGATGGTACCTAACAACAATGTTATTGCTGTTATTGTTGTTAGGTGCCATGGAGTCAGTACAGACTAATAGCAACCTTACACACAGCAGAAGGAAACACTGCCTGATCCTGGACCAATCTCACTATTGTTGACAATATTGCTTGAGTCCATTGATGCTGCCACTTGGCCAATCCATCTCATTGGGGGTCTTCCTCTTTGCCTCTGACCCTCTACCTTACCAAACATGATATTCTTCTCTAGTGACTGGTCCCTCCTGACAATACATCTGAAGTATGAGAGACAAAGTTTGGTCTCCAAGGAGCACTCTGGCTGCACTTCTTCCAACATGTAACTATTGGTTCTTTTGGCAGCCCGTGGCACTTTCACTATTCTCCTCCAACACCATAACTGAAATGCGTCAATTCTATGTTCTTCCTTATTTAGTGTCCAGCTTTGGCAGCCCGTGGCACTTTCACTATTCTCCTCCAACACCATAACTCAAATGTGTCAATTCTATGTTCTTCCTTATAACCTCATATGCTTTTGCATGCATATGAGGTTATTGAAAATATCATGACTAGGGTCAGGCACACCTTAGTCTTCAAGCTGACATCTTTGCTCTTCAACACTTTAAGAAGGTCTTATGTAGCAGAGTTGCCAAATGCAATACACGTCATTTGATTTTTTGACTGCTGCTTCCATGAGTGCTGGTAGTTGATCCAAGAAGAACAAAGTCATTGACAATGTCAGTCTTTTCTCTATTGATAAGAATGTTGTTTATTGCTCAAAAGGTGAATATTTTTTGTTTTCTTTACAATGACATGTAATCCATACCGAAGGTTGTGCTCTTTGATCTTCATCAATAAATGTTTTAAGTCCTCTTCACTTTCAGGAAGCAAGGTTGTATCATCTGAATATCACAGGTTGTTAACGAGTCTTCCTCCAATCCTGATGCCATGTTTTTCTTCATAGAACCCAGCTTCTCATATTATTTGCTCAGCGTATATAGGTTGAATAAGTATGGTGAAAGAATACAACCTTGTCGCACACCTTTCTTAATATTAAACCATTCAGTGTTCCCATGTTCTGTTAGAACAACTGCCTCTTGGTACAGGTACAAATTCCTCATGAGCACAATTAAGTGTTCTGGAATACTCATACTTCGCTATATTGTCCATAGCTTGTCATGATCCACACAATTGAAAGCCTTTGTGTAGTCAATAAAGCACAGGGAAACATCTTTCTGATATTCTCTGCTTTCAGCCAAGATCCATTGGAAATCAGCCATGATATCCCTCGTACCACAGCCTCTTCTGAATCTGGCTTGAACCTCTGGAAGTTCTCTGTCAATGTATGCTTGCAGCCATTTCTGTATTACCTTTAGTAACACTTTGCTCTCA
>NW_006408871.1:2570887-2572357 GCF_000296735.1 Chrysochloris asiatica | reverse complement strand
CACTAGTTAGTGCTTCCATTCTGTAACTACACCCACAGGAGACAGTTGATGAGAGGCTAAGAACACATCAGCATACAATCATCAACTGAATAGAAATATGACATCACAATGTCTCAGAGATTACAGACAATTTTAGCTTACACAAAGAAACCAGAGGGAATGGCTCAAACAAATGAACAAGAAGCAGTCAGAAAACCTTTCTGAGGAAGAAAAAGTAATGACACTAATTGAAAAAGTTCAAAAGAATGATATTTAGGTACCTTCAAAGGAGTGTCAGAAAGATTGAGGAAAGCAAGGAAAACACAGAATTCAGGAAAACACTATAAGAACAAACAGGCAAAATAAGTGCAAATTTTGAAACAATACAAAACCCAACACTGGAAATCCAGAAGATTAATACTAAGATTTAAGAAATGGACAAAGGTGCACATAGTTCCATTTTATAACTACACACACAGAAGACAGTTGGTGAGAGCCTAAGAACACATCAATATACAATCATCAAATAAATATAAATAAGAAAAACACACAATATCCTGCATACTACAGATAATTTTAGCTCATATGAAGAAATAAGAGAGAATGTCATAAACAAATGACCAAGGTACAGAGTCAGAAAGTGTTTCTGAGAAAGAAAAGGTAATGGAACTAATTGAAAAAGAATTAGAAAGAACGATACTTAGGTACCTTCAAAGGATTTACAGAAAGATTGAGAAAATTAAAGCGAACTCAGAAAAAATTTTAGAAGAATTCAGGAAAACTCTATAATAACAAACATACAAAGTAAATGCAAATTTTGAAACAATACAAGACTTGCAATTAGAAATTCAGAAGATTAATACTAAGTTTTCAGAAATGGACAAAACAAAGCAGTAGACTTGAAACAACAGAAGTCTAGATTAGTGAGCTTGAAAATAAATCTCTCAATACTAATATTCTAGAAAAAAATCCAAAAAAAAGAATGAAGAAAATCAGAACAAAGTTATGTGGGACAACATGAAGAGGAATAACTTACAGGTGATCAGAATTCCAGAACAGGAAGAGACAAACACACAGAAAATAGTTGAAGACCTGTAGGAGCAAAATTTCCTTAACGTTCCAAAATTTCCATAACATTTTCTTGAAAGACAAGAAAATAAAATACAAGAAGCTTAATGAACCCTAAGCAGGATAGATCTCAAAAGGAAATCGTCAAGACATTTCATAATCAAACTTTCCAAAACCAAAGACAAGGAAGGAATCCTGAAAGCAAAATCAGGAAAAATAAAAAGTTAGCTACAAAGGAGAACCAGTAAGATTAAGCTCTGATTGCTCAGCAGAAACCATGCAAGCAAGAAGACAATGGGAAGGTATATACAAAAGTCTGACAGAAAAAAATTGCCAACCAAGAATCATATATCCAGAAAATCTGTCCCTCAAATATGAGAGCAAAATTAGGACATTTCCAGAAGAGAAAAAAAGAAAAGAAAA
>NW_006408871.1:2569208-2570307 GCF_000296735.1 Chrysochloris asiatica | reverse complement strand
CAAATGATGAGAAAGTCAAGTAAATTTCAAAATAAAACAGATTGTTTAAAACAAGGGAAAAAAATGATAACTTAAAGGGTAACCTCAAAGAAAATGAATACACTTCTAAAATAGTGGAAAATCAGAAAGATTTTAGTAAACATTATCACAACTGAAATCAAAATGAAAAGAAAACCCACAAGCAAAATTAACTCGGTGCAGAAAGTTATGTGGAACAAATAAACCAGAGCCCCCCACACAGCAAAATAACAGCCATCAATTCATTCATGCCTATGGATAATTACACTGAATGCAAATGGATTAAAAGTACCAGTCAAGAGACAGAAGTAGCAGAATGACTGAGAAAACAGGATCCTTCATTATGCTGCCTACAAGAGAGAGACACATCAAAAAGATGGAGACAACCTAAAAGCCCATCAAAAGAAGAATTATTAAACAAACTTTGGTACAATCACTCAATAGAATATGAGGCAACATTGAAGAATAACAATCTATCTGTAAAACACCTCACAATATGGATGAATCTGGAGGACATTATACTGAATGAAATTTGTCATTCACAAAAAGACAAATATAATAAGACACAACTGTAAAATGTTAAGAAAAAGTTTTCTTGATAAAAGAAAATTTCTACGATGATTGCCCAAGGGCTGGGAGGAGGGAAAACTACTTACAGTCTAAAGGGTAGACATATGCTAACATTGATGTTGGAGCTGACAATATACAAGACAGTGATTGGCAGAGAGAAGATGAAAGTAGCAAAAGACATAGAGGAATGCAAGAGTTAGAGTACATAGAGGTCAATACTGTTAGCTGATACATGGAGGTGATTGCAATCTATGTAATGACGTATCTGATTTGTTGAATGTAAAACTGATGGTCTGCACTGTAACACCTTCACTCAATTCACAATACTTTTTTTTTTCTTAATAAGTCGGTTGAAAGTTAAAATGGTACACCTTCAAATGATTGCATCACTTGGCTATTTCATCTCACATTTGTCTAACTCCACTGGCAGAAGGGAGACCAACAGCAGATTAGGAAATCCAAATCCACACCTTACACCACATCTCAGAGTTCCCAGAACACCCTGAGGAGT
>NW_006408871.1:2562995-2567937 GCF_000296735.1 Chrysochloris asiatica | reverse complement strand
GAGTGAGGTTGGCCCAGGATCAGACATTGTTTCGTTCTGCTGTACATGGGGTCGTTATGAGTCAGTTCCGACTCGATGGCACCTGACAACAACAACAACAACAAGAGAGGAAATAGTTCAAAAGAATATTTTTCAAGTGAAGATATCTGACCCTGCTTGCATTCCTAGAAGCAGAGACTTTTATTGTTCCAGTAAGGTCACAAGAACTGAATGTGTAAACTCCAAGCTTTTAGGCATTGCATCTTCAGAGTATGTTGCAAACCTTTTCACAAAGATCTTACACATTGAGATCTTAGATTCATTATGGTCCTAACCTATTCAAAAGCCATACTCTTTATTTGTTATCTCAAACAAAGTAGGGCCTAAGTTTATTTGGCTTTAAAATAGATTTCTTACTTGGGTGTCCACTAGTCTGTTAAAGCAGCTAGGAAACAATTTCCTGAAAAGAATTAGGCAGACACTGTCTGTCTCTGGAACTTTTAGGTCCTCTTGACCTTCTAGGTTCTTGATGTCTCACAAGGTGTGTTCAACAAAGTCATGTTGCAACCATGTGGAGCAGGTACAAATTCCAACCACATACTAAGGAAAACAATATATCAAAATTTCTTTTTTCCTAGAACTCAATTCAATTTTGTACTTTCATTTCCTTTAGCAGTCGATTATCCATGGCCCCAAACTCTCTGCAGCTTCTATTTCCTTGCCCCTTGAATCTAGGTTGGCCCTGTGACTTACTTTGACCAATAGAATATCATGGAAATGTCACCTAACTTTTGAGTCTGCATCAAGAGTTCTCACAGCTTCTACTTTTATCATCTTAAAGAGCATTGTGTGAAGTGGAAACAGGCTTGTGCCTAGCCATCTAGAATCAAGTCCTTATTATGCTCCCAGATGACTCCAATTGCATGAGTAACCCCAAGAAAGACTAGCAGAAGAGCTACTCCAGCTAAGCCCTGACCAAATTGTCAATCCATAGAAAGAAAGTATGAACAAATGAATGGTTGCTAACTTTGGGGATGGTTTGTTATGCAGCAATAGATAACTGATGATTGAAAATATAATCTTAGTCAATTCCAGGAAATTGACTTTTGTTTTAATTTAATCAATTCTGAATTTCTCCAACCATAGTCTTCTTCCTGAAGTAGTATATAAGTTGCAGATAATTCCTGTGGCATCACAGTATCAAGGAGTATTATTTGGTGCTCTGTTTTCATGTTACCATGTTAATATCTGGTAACTTGAGTTCCTGTTTGGGTCTCCATTGTTGCTCCCTTTGTTGTTATCCCTAGACATGCAGTGTATATTGCTGCCATTGACAATATCCTCTCATCCTAGATATAGGACCTCCTCAGGTCTTATGTTTCTCAGAGTCTGACCAGACACTCTTGACCATTCTTTGTTGCTTCCAAAAATAATGCAATAGTCCCTACCATGATGGATCAAGAATGTCCTGTGAGACTTCCTGCCTCTCAAGGCAACTAGATCTCTCTGTTCTTGTATCTATAAACTGATTTGGCTTGACTAGTAGAAAAAATGGGCAGGTGGGTTGGGTAGACCCTTTATTTGGGATCCCAACTAATAGTTTATTATCTTTATCTACTATCTAAATTTCCTCTGCATTCCCCAGCCTAACAGGTTTTTGGATAAAGTTGGGTTGGTTAGGAGTAAAGAACATACTTTTATGACTTAACCTATTTTTCTGTGCCTGTTGTTTAGACCAAGATTTCAGTTCTTACTACTCAAAAGATCCAGGTTTTTATAACTCAAAGATCCTATTATCTAAGGTCTACTATATCTGTCTTGAGTCTCTTTAAATCAACTTTTGGAGATTTAATTTAAATATAAAAATTGCATCAATTCTAAGGATACAGTTCAATGATGTTTAACAAATATAAACACCTACAAAACCATCATAACAATCAAGAGAATGTTTTTATCACCCTCAAACATTCTCTCATGCCTAGGTTACTTAACCAAAGATCTGATTTTCCTTTTCTTGAAATATATATATATAACTATATGGAGTCCTGGTGTGGTACTGTAAGATAAGCACTTGATCACAGGGTTGGTTTGAACCACAAGGTTGGTGGTTCAAACTTACCGGCCACTATTAGTTGGGATCCCAAATAAAGGGTCTACCCAACCCACCTGCCCATTTTTTCTACTCCTTGGAAACCTGATGCAGGGTCACTACTAATGGGTCAGAACATATATGGAGCTCTGGTAGGATAGTGGTTATAAGTCGGGCTGCTAACCTCATGGTCAGAAGTTCAAAACTACCAGCCATTCCATGGGAGAAAGATGAGGCTTTCTGCTCCCGTAAAGATTTACAGCCTCGGAAATGCTATAACTGCTATGGGTTAATGCACTAAACTGCAAAGTTGGTTTGAATCACAAGGTTGGCAGTTCAAGCTCACCAACCACTTCTAGGAAACCCTATGCAAGGTTGCTATGGGTCGGAACTGACTCAATGGCACTTAACAACATATATATATATATATATATATATATATATATATATATATATATTCTTTTGTGTCTGACTTTTTTCACTTAATATAACATTTTTGTGATTCATCCATATAGTTACATGTTTCAGTAGTTTATTCATTATTGTTGATTGGTATTCCATTGTATAGATATGCAACAACTTATTTATGCTTTTATCTGTTTGCATTGTTTTTTGTTTGGACCTATTATTAATTAAACCACTATGAACAAATCTTTGCATGGACATAGGTTTTCACTTCTCTTGGGTAATATTTATTAGGAACGGATTCGCTGAGCTGAATGGCAAGTGTTTACCTTAATAGGAAATTGCCAAATTATTTTTCCTAAGCGGTTGTACCATTTTACATTTTCACCAACAACTTATGTGAATTCCAATTTCTCTACATCCTTGTTAACACACTCATCAGTCTTCTCAGTTTTAGCAATTAGTTGTTATGATTATGTGCTGTGGAGTGAGTTCCAACTCATAGCAACCCTGTACAGGGTTTCCAAGGCTGTAAATCTTTATGGGAGCAGAAAGCCTCATATTTCTCCCGTGGAACAGCTGGTAGTTTCGAACTGCTGACCTTGCGGTTTGCAGCCCGATTCATAACCACTATGCTACCAGAGCTCCTTAGCAATAAGTAGGTTTGTAGTAATAACTCACTGCATTTCCCTGATGAATAATGAGTGTGACCACCATTTCTGTGCTTACTGGCTATATATATGTCTTCTTTTGTAAAGCATCTAATAAAATCTTTTGCTTATAATTGAATTGGATCTTCTGACTTTTATTAAGATGTGTCTTTATACATACTAAGTGAAAGTCATTTGTCAAATACAGGTATTGCAAATATTTTCTCCCAACCTGTGACTTATGTTTTTACCATCTTAATGGTATCTTCCAAAGAACAAAAAAATTTAACCCTGTAAATTTCAATTCATAAATTGTTTTCTTTTATGACCCATGATCTTTGTTTTCTAAGAAATCTTTGCCTGATTTCTTTCAGAAATTATAGTCTTACATTTTATATTTACTGAGTATCAGAGGATGTTATAAACAAAGGTCTTGCACATTGATGCCTTAGACGCCTTAAGAGTTATTTTTGTGTTTAGTATAAGATCTGGGTCAAGTTTTTACATTTTTTTCCTATGGATAACCAGTTGTACCAGTACCATTTGTTGAAAACACTGTGCTTTCCCTTATTGAAATACTTTGAAATCTTTGTCAAAAATTAATTGATCATATACAGGTTGATCTGTTCCTGGATTCTCTACTGTCTTCCATTAATTCCTGCATCTTTTCTTATGCCCTTACCATGCTGTCATGCTTACTATAGCTTAATAATAAATGTTAGAATCAGATAATATTAACTGTCAAACTTTGTAAGGTTTCAAAATTGTTCTGACTATACTAGAGCAATAGCATTTCTATGAAAATTTTACTATCATTATGTCTTCAAAAAGTTCACTTAGGATTAATTGAATCCCTAGATCAACTTAAGATGAATTGAGTCCTGGTGTGGTACTGCTAACTCCAAGGTCAGTGGCTCAAACCCACTTGATGTTATTATTAGGTGCCATCGAGTCAGTACCAACTCATAGTGACCTTATGTACAGCAGAATGAAACACTGCCCGATCCTGGGCCAACCTTACAATTGTTTCCATACTTAAGTCCATTAATGCTGCCACTTGCCCAATCCATCTCACTAGGAGTCTTCCTCTTTTTCTCTGACCCTCCACCTTACCAAACATGAAATCCTTCTCCAGCGACTGGTTCCTCCTGACAATATGTCTGAAGTATGAGAGACCAAGTTTGACCATCCTGGCCTCCAAGGAGCACTCTGACTGCACTTCTTCCAACACAGATCTGTTGGTTCTTTTGGCAGCCCATGGCACTTTCAATATTCTCCTCGAACGCCATAACTCAAAAGCATCTATTCTTGAGAACAAATAAGATGGTGGATTGGATAGAAGTACAGTGAGGAGCTCCATCAGCAACAATACAGAATATCAGCCAAGCAGGCTCAGGGGATGGTGCCAGAACTCTGAACCATACATAAAGGAATATTTGGAAGGTTGGAAGGCTCATACGTAGGGGAATTTGTAGCAGAAGCAAGAAATCTATTGCTTTCTAATCCAAGACACTCAGCTACTCCTGGAGCTGCTATCTTGGGAGAGACCAAGTGGGGGAAGGATCAGATTAGCCACGGATGCCTGACAGAACTGAGGAGATAAAGGTGTGGACACTCTTATTTTTTGTATCTGTTCATTGGTCTCTTGCTGGCTGTGCACCTCCATTCTGGTGACTAGAGGGGGTGCTAAAGCAAGAGGACACCCCAGCCCCGGCCCCAGAGGGTTCTATTATGCATGTGCACAGATTTCCTCAAAATTTAAAGTGACAGTTTCCACTTAAAACTAAACAGCAGTGCAAAATGGCCATAGCCAGCCCTG
>NW_006408871.1:2561300-2562542 GCF_000296735.1 Chrysochloris asiatica | reverse complement strand
TATCAAAACAATGGTATTGAAAAAAATAAGGAAGAAGTCAGGAAAGCACTACAGGAACAATCAAATAAGATAGATGTTGTTGTTGTTAAGTGCTGTCAAGTTGGTTCCGACCCATAGCGACCCTAAACAGGGTTTCCGAGGCTGTAAATCTTTGTTGATGATGATGTGATCTGATGTGCCGTGGAGTCAGTTCCGACTCATAACGACCCTGTACAGGATTTCTGAGGCTGTAAATCTTTACGGGAGCAGAAAACCTCATCTTTCTCCCATGGAGCAGCTGGTAGTTTCAAACTGCTGACCTTGCAGCTCACAGCCCAATTCATAACCACTACGCTACCAGAGCTACAAAAGATAGATACAGCATTAAAAACAATTCAAAACCTACAGAAAAAGGACCAAACAATTAATAATAGCATATCAGAAATGGACAATACACTGAAAGGGCAAAGGTGTAAAACTGAAGAGATAAAAACCAGAAAGAGTGACCTAGAAGATAAATCTCTCAACACTACTAAGATAGAAGAACAAACACAAAAAAGGATAAAATATTCTGAAGAAGGCCTAAGATTCATGTTGGACAACATGAAGAGGAATAACATAAGAATTATTGGCATTTCAGGACAGGAAGAATCACATAAATCCACAGAAGAGATAGTTGAAGAGATGCTGGAAGAAAATTTTCCTAAAATTCTGAAAAAAGAAAAGATGAGCATTCAAGAAGCTCAATGAACATCACGAAGGACAGACCCTAAAAGATAAAAACCAAGACATATAATAATCAAACTGTTCAAAATCAAAGATAAGGACACAATCCTGAAAGCAGCTAGGGAAAATATAAGTGTAACATACAAAGGTAAGCAAATCAGATTAAGTTGAGATCTCTCAGCAGAAACCATGCAGGCATAGGGAGACATATATAAAATGATGATAGAAAAAAACTTCTAACCAAGAATCCTCTACACAGCAAAGCTGTCAATCAAATACAACTGTGTAATCAAAACATTCCAGGATAAACAGAACCTAAGGGATTTTGCCAACAGCAACCCTGCTATGAAAAACATCCTAAATGGTGTTCTGTGGACCGAGAACCAACAAGAACAGACAACAACCAGAGAATGATGTACATGGTAGCATCATCCTGAACTCAATCGACAAATGGAAGAGTCAAGAACAGAATAAAATTTTAAGAACAGAGGATCTGGGAGGTCAGTCTATGATCAAAACAATTTACAAGGCGAAAGA
>NW_006408871.1:2523576-2531911 GCF_000296735.1 Chrysochloris asiatica | reverse complement strand
CAGTGAATAAGGAAGACTGTAGAAGAATTTATGCTTTTGAGTTATGGTGTTGGAGGAGAATATTGAAAGTGCCATGGGCTGCGAAAAGAACCAATAAATCCATTTTGGAAGAAGTGCAGCCAGAGTGCTCCTTGGAGGCCAAAATGACCAAAACTTCTTCTCTCATACTTCAGACATATTGTCAGTAGGGACCAGTTGCTGGAGAAGGATATCATGTTTGGTAAAGTAGAGGGTCAGAGTAAGAGAGGAAGACCCCAACAAAATGGATTGACCAAGTTGCAGCATCGATGGACTCAAGCGTGACAACAGTAGTGAGATTGGCCCAGGATTGGGCAGTGTTTCGTTCTGCTGTGCATAAGGTCGCTATGAGTCAGTATCGACCCAATGGCACCGAACAACAACAAGAAAAATAATAACTCCCTGATTTCAAAATTTACTATATGGCTACAGTGGTCAAAACAGCCTGGTACTGGTACAATTGGTCAATGGAACAGAATCGTAAATCCAGAAATTAACCCATACACATACATCCAACTGATTTTCAACAAAGACCCTAAGTATATGCATTGGGAGTAGATAGTATCTTCAACAGATGGTGCTGGCAGAACTGGAAAGTGATATGCAAAAGATTGAATCAAGACCTTACCTCATGCCTTATACAAAAAACAACTCAGCATGGATTAAAGACCTAAATGTGAATCCCAGAATCATAAAGGCCATCAATGAAAAAATAGGGACAAATGTGAAGGCTCTAATGCAGGGCATACACAGACTACCAAACATTTTGAAAATTATAAGAACAAAAGTAGACAAAATAGATGATTGGAACACATTAAAATTAAGAACTTATGTGCATCAAAAGACTTCATCAAAAGAGTAAAAAGGGAGCCCACAGAATGGGAAAAAATATTTTGCAATGAATTGGACAAGGGACTCATATATAAAATATATAGGAAACTACAACACCTCTACAAGAAAAAGACAAATAACCCAATTTAAAAATGGGCACAGGAAGCATTTAAAAAAAAAAAAAAAAAGGTCACAGGACATTGAACAGATACTTCACCAAAGAGGAGATCCAGGCAGCCAACAAACATACAAAGAAATGTTCACGATCATTAGCTATTGTTGTTGTTGTTGTTAGGTGCCATCGAGTTATACCTACTCATAGTGACCCTATGCACAACAGAATGAAACACTGCCTGATCGTGGGCCAACCTCCTAATTGTTGCCACGCTTGAGCCCATTGTTGTTCCCACTTTGCCAATCCATCTCACTGGGGGTCTTCTTCTTTTTCACTGACCCTCCACCCTACCAAACATGATATGCTTCTCCAGCGACTGCTCCCTCCTAACAATATGTCCGAAGGATGAGAGACGAAGTTTGGTCATCCTGGCCTCCAATGAGCACTCTGGCTGCACTTCTTCCAACACAGATCTGTTTGTTCTTTTGGCAGCCCATGGCACTTTCAATATTCTCCTCCAACACCATAACTCAAAAGTACCAATTCTTCTATGGTCTTCTTTATTCACTGTCCAGCTTATTAGAGAGATGCAAATCAAAACAACAATGAGATATCATCTCACACCAGCAAAAACAGCAAAGATCAAAAAAGTAGAGGACAATAAATGCTGGCAAGGATGCAGAGAGACTAGGACCCTCCTATATTGTTGGTGGGATTGCAAAATGGTCCAACCACTCTGGAAAGCAATATGGCACTTCCACAGAAGATTGGAAATAGAATTACCTTATGATCTAGCAATTCTTCTACTTTGTATTTGCCAACAAAAAATATAAGCCATAACACGAGTAGATACATGCACACCAATGTTCACAGCACCACAATTTACAATAGCAAAAAGATGGAGACAGCCTAAGTACCCATCAATGGAATAATGGATAAATAAGCTTTGGTACATATACACAATGGAATATTATGCTACCTTGAAAAATAACAAGGAAGCTGCAAGCCATGGCATAACATGGATGAACCTTTAGTACATTGAAATTTGTCAGTCACAAAAGCAGAAATACTGCATAGGACCATTATTGTAAAAGATTTTTAAAAAGAACCCACACTAAAAGGGGTGGGGGGATTCTTTGCTGATCACCAGGATGTATGGGGTGGGTTGAGGGGAAGGAGGTGAAGGTGAGCACAGGGTAGGGAATAGACACGAGATAGCTTGGGTGCTTGGGCAGTACACAAGAAGGGGGAGGGGAATGGAAGAACAAGGCAGATGGAAGAACAGTTAGGCAGGTTTGTATGGACTAAGTGGAACAGAGGTAAATAATGATGTACGCACAACCTTGGAACAACAGGGCTCTGGGATACAGGGATAGAGGCATGGTTTGAATAGGTCAAGAGGGGAAATAATGTCAAGATGCTTGGCTGTCTTTTGAATCTTGGTTTCCCTTGCCTACCATAGTAAAATAGACACTTAAGGAAGAGAGAAAGGAATAGTCAGAAACATCACCATAGAAAGCTTGTAAATCCGTCTTCTGCCTATAACTGATTGGAATACCTAAAAGGGGACTAGAACTTGCCCAGTGAAGGAGGTTTCCTGCGGAGCCTTTGCATTGCATAAAACCATAAGTGGAATCCTGAACCCCATCCAGAATCTTGAGGTGGGAAATTTCCACTTGAAAGGACAAGCAGACCAGCCTGAAGTGACTAGAAGAACAGAAGATATTTCTTGAAAGAAAGACCCACAGGAAAAATAAAAAACAATAATGGCAGTCTGATTGAGTACTATAAGAACAAGCAAGTTGTTCTCCTGGGAGTCATCAAGGCAAGTGGTCGGTACTCCTCGGGGCAACCTCCTTCCAAGACTAAGACTCAAGGGGAGTACACAAATAGCCATGTGGTCTGGCTGGTGATGTTGGTCACTGATAAGGGTCACTAGGCTGTGTAATTTAGTGTGCAATGAAGTTGAGAGCTAAATCCGATCACATCCAATAGACTCCTGTGAACCTGGATTGAGACTTGGTTGGCCAGCAGCATGGCAAGACCCAGGCATTCCTGTTCCTAGAGACAGTGACATGGCCACAGAGGACTAGAGCGGAGAGTGAAGTGTCCAGCTGATATGAAGTGAGGGGAGATGCACAAGAACACCCATACTTGAAGATAGTAAGTACCCACTTGACCTGGCTTCAATAGCTGGATGATCAGAACCTGACTAGAAGAAGAAAGAAGAGGGGGTAAAAAAAGAGTAATCTGCTACAATTTGATGAACTTGACCTATAATTATGGATGTAGTAGCTCAAATGAGGGAACAAATCTTTATAGCGAGGATCATTCCTACTCCCTAAGTATGCAGGGTTGGCAGAGATGGGCAACTTAGACATTGGCTATCCAAAAGAGGGGGCCTGCAAAGGCAAGAAGTGACTGGCTTACAATCATTCAAGAGGGAACCTGGTTCCAGAGGGTGCGGGGCAGAAAAAAAAAAAAACAACAAACAGTGTGTAGCGCTGTGAGTTAATGTGCTGGACTTCAAAGTCATTTGAACTGCAAAGTTGGTGATTCAAGCTCACCAGCTGCTCCTCAGAAACCCTAAACAGGGTTGCTATGGGTTGGCACCGACTCAACAGCACTTAGCAACAACAACATAGTATCTCAAATTAGGCTTCTGTTTTAGACTTTTGGATGTTGGGATTTTAAGCAGGAGATAATTATACTCCTTTTTTTCCCTTTCAATGATCCAAATCAATTCAGAGTTGAATTGGGAGACTATATGGGTGGCAGTGTATACCTTGGCAACTAAGATTTGTTGCTGTTGACTCATTTGAACATCCCAAATCTATATAGAAGACAATGTGTGATAAAGAGGCTGTGATATCCGTACCTAGGCTGTGTAATTTAGTGTGCAATGAGGGAAATTTAATCTCTTTCTCCACCCCCATCTCCTGTTTCCCAGGATACTATGGCAATTGTTTGTTCATAGATGCCCCATAAGCTCTTGGAGGAGGCTGAGAATTAAGTTGCTTATTAATTCATTTAGTCTTGACCTACATATGGTTGAATAATCACAGGGCCATCTGTCCTTCTTAATTAACATGCAGAGATGAGGAGATTTCTTTATACCTTCTGCGGATGGCATGTGATTCCTGTCAAGAAAGCCCCAAAACGACTTGCTGCCAGAGTCTTGGCAATTGCTTATAAGAGAACTCAGCAGCTAATGTAGAGGGTTTTTGTTATTTTCATTTGTTTTGTCTTTTTCATAAGGCCTCCTGTTGTGATTAGCTCTTGCAAAGACAATCATATAAATGAGTCAACAATAGTATCTATTCTTCCAGGTTTGACAGATAGGATGAGAGATTTTCCAGATTCTTGTGACTCTCATGCCCCACAGGCTTCCAATTTTCTTGCAGAGTCTTCACACTTGGTGGCATGAAACAGACAGCTTAAAGCAGTCGTATGGATGTGAAAGCTGGACAGTGAATAAGGAAGATCGTAGAAGAATTGATGCCTTTGAGTTGTGTTGGAGGAGAGTACTGAAAGTGCCATAGACTGCCAGAAGAACCAACAGATCTGTTTAGGAAGAAGTGCAGCCAGGGTGCTCCTTGGAGGCCAGGATGGCTAAGTTCCGTCCTTCATACTTTGGACATATTGTCAGGAGGGAACAGTCACTGGAGAAGGATGTCATGCTGGGTAAGATGGAGGGTCAGAGAAAAAGAGGAAGACCCCCAACAAGATGTATCAGCCAGGTGGCATCATTGATGGTGTCGAGTGTGGCGGCATACCTTTTTAATATCTCCCCCATATCACTCGGTTTTTCCCAGGAGTTCATCCCAACTGTCCAAATCTGTCTTTACTGTTCTCTTCTGCCTATAATGGCCCCTCCCCCCTCTCTGGACTCCTGGTGTGGCACTGTAGGATCAGCACTGAACTGCAAGCCACAGAGTCAGTAGTTTAAATCCACCAGCTGCTCCTTGGAAACCTTATACAGGGTCGCTATGAGTAGGAACCAACTTGACAGCACTTAACAACAACAACCTCTCCCTCTAAATCTATTAATATCATAAATTTCTCCAGGAAGCACACATTTCGTAATTTGAAGGTCAGCACAGAGTCAGCAGTTCAAATTCACCAGCTGCTCCTTAGAAACCCTGTATAGGGTTGCATGAGTCAGAACTGACTCGAAGGCACTTAACAAAAACAACACTGCCACCACCATTCAGTGTCTGTCTTGGAGTAATTTCAGTATGACTTGACTGGCCTGATTTTTTAATCCCATTCCTTTTGAAAGAAGTGACTATTATATGATCGGAGACATAATAATACTGTGAAAGTTCTAGCTTCCTGAAAAGGAAGGTGACTGTGCAAAAGAGCTATCCACTGAAGGTGGGGAGGAGCTTTTTCCCAGTCATGCCTCAGGTTACCCCTGACCCAATGATAAAGAGAAATTGCAAAAGATGCCTGACTTTAAGAAGCCTCTTGTTTCCTTAATTGATAGTCTCTAAGGAGCTCTGGTAGCATAGTGGTTATGAATTAGGCTGCTAACCTCAAGGTCGGCAGTTCAAAACTACCAGCTGTTCCACAGGAGAAAGATGAGGCTTTCTGCTCTCATAAAGATTTGCAGATTCGGAAACCCTGTGCAGGGTCACTATGAGTCGGAACAGACTCCACAGTACTTAACAACAACAACAAAGAGCCAGAAGTCCTGGTGTATTGCTACAGGATAATGAACTAAACTGCAAAATCGGTTTGAACCTCAAAGTCAGAAGTTCAAACCCACCAGCTGCTCCCCAAAAACCCTAGACAGGGTTGCTATGAGTCAGAACCAACTTGACAGCACTTAACAATAACAACAAAGAGCCAGAAACTGCCCCTCACAACTGGACCAATAAACAACATTATGATAAGTGGTGAAAAGATTGAAGTTGTCAAGGATTTCATTTTACTTGTAACAAGAATCAACACTCATGGAAGCAGCATCAAGAAATCATACATTGTATTGTATTGGTCAAATCTACTATGAAAGAACTTTTTAAAGTATTAACGAACAAAAAGATGTCAGTTTGAGGACTAAGGTGCACCTGATCCAAGCTATGGTGTTTTCAATCGCCTTATATGCATGAGAAAAATGAGTAAGGAAGACTAGAGAAGAATTGATGCACTTGAATTATGGTGTTGGTGAAGAATTTTGAAAGCACCATGGCTTCCAGAAGAATGAATAAATCTGTCTTAGAAGAAGTATAGTCAGAATGCCTCTTAGAAGTGAAAATGGTGAGATTTTATCTCATATACTTTGGACAAGTTAACAGAAGGGACCAGTCCCTGGAAAAGGACATCATGCTTGGTAAAATAGAGTCAGTGAAAAAGAGGAAGACCTCCAATGAGATGGATTGATACAGTGACTGCAACAAGAGGATGTTGCAGGATCCGGCAATGTTTCTTTCTGTTGTACATAGGGTCACTAAGAACTGGAGCCAAATCTATGGCCTCTAACAACAGAGAGCCCAGACTGATCAGATAGGGCCATTTTTGTGGATAACATTCTTGTCCTGAAAACAGAAAAGTACTAAATGAAGGGGAAATTATGTCAAATGTAACTCACCAGTTTGGGAATGATATGGATGCATTGATTACATTCTACTTCAAGGCTCCCCCAAAAATATCAATAGTTTCTATTTTTCCAAACTATAATTCCCTACTTCATACCATAAAGGAATTGAGGTGAATTACAAAAATTTTAATCTTACACAAAATAAAAATATAACAACAACAACAAAAAAAAACTAGTTAAAGCTAGGATAGTATACAGATTTGAAAGGCCATAAAACCGTGTGGTGGTGGTTATGAGCTCTGAAGTTGGTTCTGACTCATAGAGACCCTGTACAGGGTTTCCGAGGCAGTAAATCTTTACAGGAGCAGAAACCCTCATCTTTCTCCCTCAGAACAGCTGGTAATTTCGAACTGCTGACCTTGAGGTTAGCAACCCAACTTGTAACCACTACGCTACCATATAAAATAGTATATGGTTATTAAAATTGGGCTACAAACTGCTGTTTGACAGCTAAAGTAACAAGGGAAATTTTGTAGGTCACAATTTCACATTTCATGAAAACAATAACAATCGGTTTTTTACGAGAAAATAAACTTTTCTTATTGTTTAGTTCTATAAAAACATCTGTGTGGTTTTTAACTTAGGGCATAAAGGGAAACATGGCCATCTTTAACAATATTTCTCAATAAACAAGATAGTGGGTTTTGTCTGTAGTTTCTTCTACCATTCCTGTGTAAGCCAATTCCAAAAAGAAAATTGGATAAAAGACATTATATGGCCTTACTATGTCAGTCAGTGTTTCTCTTTCTCTTTT
This sequence comes from Chrysochloris asiatica, assembly GCF_000296735.1. Classification (NCBI taxonomy): domain Eukaryota; kingdom Metazoa; phylum Chordata; class Mammalia; order Afrosoricida; family Chrysochloridae; genus Chrysochloris; species Chrysochloris asiatica. Next base: position 2,524,591 of record NW_006408871.1, on the reverse strand, counting down.
TTCTTTCTTTCTTTTACTGTGAATTGTTGTTAAATGCTATTGAGTCTGTTCCTACTTATAGCGGCCCTGTACAGGGTTTCCAAGCAGCAGTTGGTGAGTTTGAGCTGCTGACCTTGTGGTTCAAAATGACGTTGAAGTCCAGTGCTTCATTCCACAGTGCCACATAGCAGATTTTGTTTCATTTCATTGACTTCTATCTTCCCACTGAAACGTCGCTTATCCCACTTCCTCCCTGGGTTTCCTGCTTCCATTCATCCTTCTTTCCTAATTCTTCTGAACTTTGTGCTTTTGCACAAATGCTGCCCTTTTGATTTCAGATGCTTGATTAATATAAGGTGTGCGTACCTCCTGGTGTTATTGTTCCAGCTATAGACTTGTTTCTTGTTTGACTGAAAATTGAGACACGGGACGGGGGTGAGTACATAGGGGGTGAGTGAAAGGTAGCTAAGGGCCATGGTCCCAGAAGTCCCTTACTGATGAGTATTCAAGTTATCCCACACCTCATAGTGTTCAATGATTATAATAGCATGTATATCTCTGCCCACCTAGGCAAAGATTTTATTTAAACTCCTAGAATTGAAATTACTAGTTCAAATGGTAAAAAGTGTTTAAATTTTGAAAGATATTGCTAAATTTCCATATTGTTTTCATAATAGTTTATTCTCCCACCAACACTGGCTATTGTTTTTTCAAAATATGGTCCTTTTGTAATTTTCTCTAATCCCTTCCTAAATACGAGAATTCTAGTGGTAAATCTGAATTTTAAGGTGATTGATGAAGTAATGGAAAAGAGATCAGGTAAGGTCAAGTATTGTCCTAACTATATCTCCCCTGTTAGCAGGCATGAACTTTGCAGTTCCACAGTCCTCTCCAACTTTTGTCTAACTGTTGTTGTTGTTGTTAGGTGCCATCGAGTTGGTACCAACTCATAGCAACCCTATGCACAACAGAATGAAACACTGCCCAGTCCTGGGCCTACCTCACAATTGTTGCCACATTTGAACCCATTGATGCT
>NW_006408871.1:2518157-2522956 GCF_000296735.1 Chrysochloris asiatica | reverse complement strand
AGCAACCCAGTATAGGGTTTCTGAGACTGTAAATCTTTGAGGGAGCAAAAAGCCTCATCTTTCTCCTGAGGAGCGACTAGTGGGCTTGAACTGCCGACCTTGTGGTTCACAATCCAGTGCTTATCCTACAGAGTCACCTTGCCTCCACAGGACAGATTAATAATGTATATATAAAATAATTGTTGTTGTTAAGTACCATTGAACCAGTTTCCAACTCATTGTGACCCTATATAGGGTTTCTGAGGGGAAGCTGGTAGTTTCAAACTGCCAACCTTAAAGTCCAGTGTTTATCCTACAGTGCCACACCAGGCACTCAATAAAAAAATTGCATCAACTTTAAAGCAATATTTTGAACAATTTTGCATCTTAAGAGCAATTTTAATTATGTTAATAATGGACAAAAACAAGTAAAGGCAAGTTTGTTTTCTTCTGATATTTTCCTTTATATACAGCCTTGCCTTCTTTCTAGTGTCTTCCCAAATTGGAACTCTTCTAGTATCATTTTGCTATGTAACAGAGCTTCTTCCCTTGGCTCATGACTCATAAAACACATTCTAAAATTACCCCCTTCCACACCACAAAAAAAGTCCTTTCTCCTCTAAACTTAATTTTTAATTTACTCTCAGGAAAAAAAAAAAAAAAAGTTTATGATGAATTGCCACCTGTGTGGCTAATTTCTTTCTCTCAGAAACATTTAATAACAAGAGCAGGACAATGCCAGGTAGTAATCTCATTTAAACATGCATTCTCATTTAAAGGCTGGAGCCAAATAAGGGCCCATGAGTTAACTTAATTGCCCAGAACCAGAATTTGGAAGCAAAGCTACTTAACTTCAAAGTCTGCACTATTTCTACCACACATTGGCCTTCAAACATTTTTGCTTAAAAAAAATGAAAAATTATTTTGAATTTTGACAAACTATGTATCACTCACAAATTTTAAAGTTAACCTCTACATGTTTTCATCATAAGTTTAAATAGTTGCAAAGGGCATAATTTCTAGCATATTATAAATATTGACATTTTAAATAAAATTAAAAATCTCTCTTTTTAGATTAACATAGTGAAATACAGATATATTTAGATCTATTTTTTAAAATGAGCCATGAGTTTCATCACATTTCATAGACTCCTGTCAACCTGGAGATGAGAGAATGGAAGGCCTGTTTGATACAAAATGTGGTGAGAGCTGGGGACTTCTAAGCCCATAGACAAGGGCGTAGCCATAGAGGGCTAGAACTGAGAGTGAAATGCCCAGCTGATATGAAGTGAGGGGAGATGCACAAAAATGCTCACACTTGCAGATAGTACCATCAAGGATCAAACTTATCCCCTCTGTATACAGGATTGATAGGGACCGGCAACTTAGACATTGGCTACCTAAAATGGGAGGGGCTATAAAGGCATGAAGTGACTGGTTTACAAGTTTTCAAGAGGGAGTTTAGTTTCAGAGTGTATGGGAAACTGAATTGTTTTCATCTTGTCAAGATGGGTCTGGTGAAAGATTCTTATAATTTAATAGTAAGTAATTGTTATCATGACTAATTGTAATTGTCACAACTGTAAAGGTAGAAGTTTTGCAACATAAAGGAGGAAGTAGTTAATCTTACATTCCAGGAACAGAGGACCTTAGGACCATCAAGGGAGAAGAGCATGAGCAGAATGTGGGATCCTATCCAGAGAAACAGCGACACCAAAGATGGAGGCAGAGATGATGCCATGGAGAGGTAAAGCAGCCGAGGACTCTGGACTCATAGAAAGAGAGAGACTGTGTGCTGGTGGCCAGGAGGCAGGCTTGCAGAATGTACCCTTTGGTTGTTTAAATTATGATATATTCCTGAGTAGGTCTGTGTACATCCCCAAAACAAAAAACAAAATCAGAGGGAATAGAAGCAAATACTGTTGAATGATAACGCATGAGGAGATTGTAATCAAATGAAATATGACAGGATTAAATTAAGTGCAAGACCCACATTATCCCATGTAAACTATCACTCAATTCACAATAAAAGCTTTACAAAAAGAAAAGAAAATGGAAGGATTACATTAGAGTCACTATACCTAAAAGAATTTGTCTATATTAAACCATTTCAAGAGATACCACTTGATTAAAAAAACTGATGGTCTTGAAGGAAAAAGTTAAAGCTGCACTGAAGGCATTGGTGAAAAACAGGATTCCAGGAATTGATGGACTACAAATGGAAATGATTCAACAAACTGATGCAGCACTGAAGGCACTCACTCATCTATGCCAAGAAATTTGGAAGACCTGACCAACCAACTGGAAGAGATCCATAGTTGTGCCCATTCCAAAGAAAGGTGACCCAATGGAATGCAGAAATCATTAAACAATATCATTAATATTACATTTAAGTAAAGTTTTGTAGAAGATAATTCAAAATTGCTTGCAGCAGTATATTGACAAGGAGCTGACAGAATTCAAGCCAGATTTAGAAGAGGACATGGAATGAGGGATATCATCTTAACTGAAGGTAGCGAATACCAGAAAGGCCTTTGTTGTTGTTGTTGTTAAGTGCCGTCGAGTCGATTCCGACCCACAGCGACTCTGTATAGGGTTTCCGAGGAGCAGCTGGTAAGCTTGAACTGCCAACCTTGCAGTTCAAACAGCTTTGCAGTCTGGTGCATTAACCCACAGCGCCACACCAGGACTCCAGTAAAGTAAAGGTCTTTACTTGTGCTTAATTGACTATGCAAAGGCATTTGACTGTGCAGATCATTACAAACTATGGATAACATTACAAAGAATGGAGATTCTGGCACACTTAATTGTGTTCTTGAGGGAACTGTACATAGATCACAGTTGTTCAAATAGAACAAGGGATCATTTAAAATCAGGAAAGGTGTGCACCAGGAGTGTATCCTTTCACCATATTTACTTAATTTGTATGCTAAGCAAACAATCTGAAAAGGTGGATTATAAAGAGCAAGTGGGATCGGGATTGGAGGAAGATTTAGTAACAGCCTGCAATATGTAGATGATACAACGTTGCTTGCTGGAAATAAAGATAACTGATGAAGAGCAAAGGAAAAAACATTCAGTATGAATTGCAACTCAATGTAAAGAAAACAAAGATGTTCACAACTAAACCAATAAATAACATCATAATACATGGAGAAAAGACCGAAATCATCAAAGACTTCATTTTGCTTAGATCTACTATCAACACCCATGGAAGCAGCAAACAAGAAATCAATTTTATTTAGGCAAATCTGCTGCAAAAGACCTCTTAAAGGGTTAAAAAACAAATGTGTCATTTTGAGGAATAAGGTGCATGGAAGTTTCGATAGTCTTTTTTGCTTGTGAATAAACAAGACAATAGAAGAATTGATGCATTTGAATTTTGGTGTTGGAGAAGAATATTGAAAAGACCATGGACTGCCAGAACAAACAATCTGTCTTGGAAGAAATACAACCAGAATGCTCCTTAGAAGTGAGGATTGTGAGACTTCATCTCTCATACTTTGGACATGCTATCAGGAGGGATCAGTTCCTGGAGGAGGGCATCATGCTTGTGAAAGTGGAAGGTCGATGAGAAAGAGGAAGACTTCCAACAAGATAGATTGACAAAGCGCCAGCAACAATGGGCTCAAATAGATCTATTGTGAGGATGGCGCAGGACCAGGAAGTATTTCATTTTTGTGTGCTATGAGTCAGAGCTGACTTAACAGTACCTAACAACAACAATCCCCAAAGGGTCTTCATGGTCATCCAGGGACATGGGTTCCTCTGCTATCTTCAACATGTGACTTCCACATAGTGAAAAAAGGAAATCCTGGAGATGACATGTGGGAGGTCTCCTTAGGCCAGATCTGGAAGGAGTACCCCTCACTTTCCTTGCCTTCCAATACCCAGAACTAGCTATACTGGCAAACCTGGAACCGTGAGACGACAGGAATGCTGCCTAGCAGCATGTCCAGGAGGAGGAGTACAATTTGGCTAACAACCTGACAATCTCAGCCACACATTTTATTGGAAATGCATGTCTTGAGAAGACTCATGATCCAACTTTTAAAATAAATCTAATGAAAAAGAATTCTCATTCTGCTAAAAACAAGTATGTCTGACAGCCATTTCTTTAAACAGTATATTTCATAAGTAGCAAGGAGCTTTTAATCATTTTATAAGATGAAGTGAGAATTAATTTATAATATATATTTTGTACTTAATAAAAATTTGTTTTAACGCTCATTGAATAATATACTGAATGTCAGCCAGAACATAAAGACTTTCCTTAACAGAAACACTTACAAGGAGAAATTCAACACGCTTTATGGGTTTATAATAGTTCAATGGAGTCCTGGTATGGTGCTGTAAGATAAGCACTGGACTGCAAAGTCAGTTGGAATTGCAAGTTCAAACACACTAGCCATTCCTCAGAAACCCTATACAAGGTCATTATGAGTTGGAACCAAATTGATGGCACTTAACAACAACAGCAATAGTTCAATGGATCATTAAAGAAAGGTTTGCCTTTGGTTGGCCCATGATAGAGCTTCCATGTCCTAGACAATACATGGGATAGGTAAAGGCAATGCCTTTCTTTTACAAAGTGGAGAAAGACTATTAGAAACTCAAGCATATTATCAGATGAATCTGTTTTAGAAAAGAATTGAAGATCTGCAAATGAATTCTTTTAAAATGATCCTATCTGTTGGATCCTGGCTTTGAGGCGGGGTCGACAAACTTAGAGACCCACAAGCACAGCCCAAAGCGTCTCATTACAACACTGTCACCCCTGCTGCGCTTCCGCCTCTTCACTGACTTGACATCGGAGGACA
>NW_006408871.1:2511713-2514212 GCF_000296735.1 Chrysochloris asiatica | reverse complement strand
CCCAACGAGATGGATCAGCCAGGTGACATCATTGAAGGCGTCAAGTGTGGCAGCGGTAGTGAGGTTGGCCCAGGATAGGACATTGTTTTGTTCTGCTATGCATGGGGTCTCTATGAGTCGGTTCCGACTCTATGGCACCTGACTACAACAATCCTTGCATATCTTTCCCTGATAGTATTTACATACTCTTGGGTGTATACCTAACTAAAGGGCCACTGTTTCACAGCCTGACAGAGTTTCTGAAAGCAAGAGTTTTTTATAAACTGGTGAGGTCTTTTTTATTTCTTACCTTGACCTTTACATTGCATTTTATTCTCTGATCTAACCTGAAGGACTAACTCGCCTAGTACTAACAGAGCTACAGCTTTGCTAGGGGCAAGAATCGTCCAAAAATAACAGAATACACAGTCTGATCTAGTGTGTAAAACTTAAAAAAAAAAAAAAATCTATCTGGAGTCCCATCCAGAACATTCTGAGGTGGAACATCACCACTAGAAAGGACAAGCAGACCAGTCTGGAACAGCTAGAGCAACAGAAGATACATCTTCAAAGAAAGATCATTAGGAAAAGCCCAAAACAAAAATGTCAGTATGACTGGCTACTACAAGAATAAGCAAGATGTTTACTGGGAAGCCATCAAGGCAAGCAATCAAGTTCCTTCAGGGCAAACTCCCCTCTAAGACTGAAACTCAAAGGGAACACATGAACCGGCATGTAAGCTTGCTGGTGACCACTTTGGTCTACTGCTGAGTGGAAGAGGGGGCAAGGCAGCAATGAAGAAATGGGCTGAGTTCAACCATGGTCCACTGACTCCTGTTGACCTGCATATGAGAGAGAGAAGAGGAAAGACTGGTTGGTCCAAAGTGTGGTGAGATCTGGAGACACCTGAGCCCAAGGACAAGGACATAGCCACAGACGGCTAGAGCTGAGAGTGAAGCATCCAGCTGATATGAAGTGAGAGGAGATGCACAAGACGATCCAAACTTGCAGACAGTACGCTTTGACCTAGCCTCGATGGCTTGACGATTAGAACTCGACTAGAAGAAGATAAAAAGAAAGAAAACAACAATTTTTGATAAAGGAAACACAGATAAATTGCTACAATTTGATGAACCTGACCTATACTCATGGAGGTTGTTGTTGTTGTTGTTAGGTGCCATTGAGTCAGTACCAACTCATAGCAATCCTATGTACAACAGAACGAAATACTGCCTGGTTCTGGGCCAATCTCACAATTGTTGCCACACTTGAGCCCCTTGATGCTGCCACTTGGTCAATCTTCCTCTTTTTCTCTGACCCTCCACCTTAACAAACATGATATCCTTCTCCAGCAACTGGTCCTTCCTCACAATATGTCCAAAGGTTGAGAGACAAAGTTTGGCCATCCTGGCCTCCAAGGAGCACTCTGACTGCACTTCTTCCAACACAGATTTGGTTGTTCTTTTGGCAGTATTCTCCTCCAACAACATAACTCAAAAGCATCAATTCTTCTACAGTCTTCCCTATTCACTGTACAGCTTTTGCATGCATATGAGGTTATTGAAAATACTATGGCTTAGTCCTCAAGCTGGCATCTTTGTTCTTCAACACTTTAAAAAGGTCTTGTGCAGCACATTTGCCTAATGCAATATATCTTTTGATTTATTTACTGCTGCTTCCGTGAATGTTGATAGTTGATCCAAGAATAAAGAAGTCCTTGAAAACTCCAATCTTTTTCTCCATTGATAAGAATGTTGTTTATTGGTCCAGTGGTGGTGAGTTTTGTTTTCTTTACATTGAGATGTAATCCATACCGAAGGCTGTGCTCTTTGATCTTCATCAGTAAATGTTTTAAGTCCTCTTCACTTTCAGCGAGCAAGGTTGTATCATCTGCATATCACAGGTTGTTAATGAGTCTTCTTCCAATCCTGATGCCACTTTTTCTTTATAGAACCCAGCTTCTCGTATTATTTGCTCAACATACATGTTGAATAAGTATAGTGAAAGAATACAACCCTGTCACACACCTTTCTTCATTTTAAACCATCCAGTGTTCTCATGTTCTGCTCAAACAACTGCCTCTTGGTCCATGTACAGATTCCTCATGAGCACAATTAAGTGTTCTGGAATATTTGTACTTCACAATGTTGTCCATAGCTTGTCATGATCCACACAATCAAAAGGTAGTAACTCTAAATGCCAACAGAGAGGGAAGGGCTCTTCACATTAAGTATTAATGCTATCCCCTGTGTACACAGGGTACATAGTGACGGCCAACTTAGACATTGACTACCTAAAATGAGGGGGCGACAAAAGCATGAAGTGACTGGCTTACAAGGTTTCAAGAGGGAGTTTGATTTAAGAGTGTGGGGCGTGGGGGAAGGGTCCTCACTGAATAGTTTTCATCTTGTCTAGATGGGTCTGGTAAAAAGAGATGGGAATAAGATTCTTATGATTCAACAGTGAGTAATTGTTATCATGACTAGTTGCAACTGTCACAACTGTAAAGGTAGAAGTTTT
>NW_006408871.1:2509022-2511443 GCF_000296735.1 Chrysochloris asiatica | reverse complement strand
AAAGAGCTAAGGTGAATAGAGAGAAACACTGTTAACTGATGGTACATGGAGGGGATTATAATCATTGTAATGAAACAAGGTGTATGATTTGTTGAATATAAAACTGATGGACTACCTTGTAAACTTTTACTCAATCCACAATAAAAACTTAAACAAAAAAAAAAATGTTTGGAGATATTGCAAAATATTTTGAAATAATAATTCAAAATTACATACAGTATTTTTGTGAAACTTGTGACAGCCACAATTAAATGGGATTTCCTTGCTTCTCTGGGCCTTGCATGTTTTCCACCTTTGGCAGAGTGCAGTGTTTATCACTTTTTAATCGCTCCTTTTAGTGGAAAATATTTGAGTTTTCCTTTTTTCACAGGGTTCTGCCTTTTCCAAGTTTTACTGTAGTTTCAGTTCTAGGTGCTGACTGAAAGGATTTTTAGATTTATTCTGCTTTCTGTCCATTTTAATGACTGTTGCCAACTCATGCAACTCCCGAGTGTGTCAGAGTAGAGCTGTGCTCCACTGGCTTTTTCAAAGGCTGATTTTTCAGAAACAGGTTACTAGATCTTTCTTCCCAAGCATATCTGGGTGTACTTGAACCTCCAACCTTTGGGTTTGCAGCGAAGCGCAATAACAGTTTATACCACAGAGGGACTCCTATTAAGATGCAGAATAAAACAGACTGGAGATGAGGATAAATTAGTGATTTGAGAAGTTACATGCCTTTCCTACAAGCTCTGTCTATGAATGGCCAAGCCAGCTGTATTTTCTTTAGCGAGGAGCGGATACTGATGTTACTTGCTACTTCCACAATGCTCAATCATGGTATCTGTGACTGACAGTAATCAACATGAATAGAGAAAAAAGTTGGTGCAAATGTCCCTGAAATCAAGCTGATTTGAAGCATGTAAAAGACAGCTACTCTTACTGCTGTTGTTAGGTGCTATCCAGTCTGTTCCAACTCATAGCAAACCTACACACAACAGAACCAAACACTGCCCAGTCTGCACCATTGTTGTTACATTTGAGCCCATTGTTTTTGCTACTGTGTCAGTTCATCTTATTGAGGGCCTTCCTCTTTTTCACTGACCCTCCATTTTACTAAGCATGATGTTTTTCTTCAGGACTTGGTCCCTCCTAATATGTCCAAAGTATGAGAGACAAAGTCTCGCCATCTTGGCTTCCAAGGAGCATTCTAGTTGCACTTCTTGCAAAACAGATTTGTTTGTTCAACTAATCTTGTTGTTGTTGTTATGAAGTGCTGTTGAGTGGGTTCCAACTCATAGTGACCCTGCGGAGGGTTTCCAAGGAGTGGCTGGTGGTTTTGAATCACCAGCCTTGTGGTTAGCAGTCTAGTACTTATCCTCAACTACTGTTCTTGTTGTTGTTAAGTAGGAGATAAATTGCAGTTAAATATAATCTGCAAAGACAATGTTCTACATCCTACTTTGGTGAGCAGCAACTGGGGTCTTAAGAGCTCTTGAGTGGCCATTTAAGATGCAATTATTAGTCTCTCCCTGTCTGGAAGAAATATGCATAAGAATAGTTAGTCAATCTCTATGACTCTGAGACCAGAACTAAATGGTGCCCAGCTACTACTATCAACTTCTCTGAAAAGGATCCTACTAGAGGGTCCTGGATAAAGTGGGAGAACAACGTAGAACAAAATTCAAAATCATAAAAAGACTCAGCTTACTGGCTGGATAGAGATTGGCCAAACTCCCATGACTATGGCCCTTAGTGACCCTTCAGATTCAGGACCTGAATTCACCTCTGTAGTTCAAGTTGCAGCCAAACAGTAGTTCTCTAACACCAGGGAGGTACACATATCTTAGAAAAATCAGCCATTTGAGATCAAAAGGGCAGCATTTATCCAAGGACAACATTCAGAAGGGTTATGAAAGAAGGAGGAAAGGAAACAGGAAACACAGAGGAAGTGGGATAAGTGATGTTACATTGCGGAAATGGCAATCAAGGAGATGAAACAAAATGTGTATAAATTGCTGAATGAAAAATTTATCTGCTCTATAAACCTTCACCCAAGTCACAATAAAAAGTTTTTTGTTTTTGTTTTTCCAAACATTGCAGTTCAAGTTGTCTTTACCAGGGCAGAATTTCAAAAACTAGAAATATGGTTTCTTTCTTTTAAAAAAACAAAACAAAAACTTTTTATTGTGAATTGAGTCAAAGTTTACAGATCATCAGTTTTACATTCAACAAATCAAATACTTCACTTCATTGCAATAACTGCAGTCCCTTTCATGTACCATCAGTTACCAGATTTACTTCTATTTCCTTTAACTCTTGCACTCCTCCCTGTGTCTCCTGCTGCCATCATCTTTCCTCTGCCAACCTCTCTATTATTGTATATTGCTTCCCTATTACCCATGTTAACATGTGCCTTTTCTCTAGCTTGTGAATCATTCC
>NW_006408871.1:2507149-2508627 GCF_000296735.1 Chrysochloris asiatica | reverse complement strand
ATGGATAGCATATGTCTATTTGTGTTCACAAGTTCCGTTTCTTGAGGATATATACCAAATAGAGTGATTGCTGGGTCTTACAGTATTTCTATTGCCAATTTTTTAAAAAAGCACCATACTGTTTTCCACAGTGGTTGCAACGTTTTACAGTCTCATACCAGCAGTGTAGGAGGGTCCCAAGTTCTCCACACCCTTGCCAGCATTTGTTGTTTTCTGTTTGTTTGTTTTATTAACTTTATTATTAATGCTAGAGTAAGATGATATTGGAGTCCTGGTGTGGTGTTGTGGGCTAAAGTGCTGGACTGCAAAGTCTGTTTGAACCACAAGGTAGGCGGTTCAAGCTCACCAGTCGCTCTTTGGAAACCCTATACAGGATCACTATGGGTCAGGACCAACTCAACAGAACTTAACAACAACAACAAGATGATATCTCATTGTTGTTTAGATTTGCATCTTTCTAATAACTAATGATTGTGAGCATTTCTTATGTTTGTTGGCTGCCTGAATGTCTTCTTTGGTAAAGTGTCTCTTCATATCCTCTGCCCATTTATTATTTGGATTATTTGTCTTCTTGCTGAGGCATTGAAGTGTTCTATAAATTTTGGATAGTAATTCTTTGTCTGATATGTCATTGCCAAACATTTTTTCCCAGTCTGCGAGTTCTCTTTTTACTCCTTTGGTGATCCTTCAATGCATATGCGTGCTTAATTTTTAGGAGGTCTCCATCATCTATATTGTCTTCTGTTTGTGTGTTTTCATTATGTTTGACCATGTATTTATGCCTTGTATCAGAACCTCTAGATTTGTCCCTATTTTTTCATTGGTAATCTTTATAGTTCTAGGATTTACATTTAGATCTTCAATCTACGCTGAGTTCACTATTGTATATGGTGTGAGATTTGGCTCTTGTTTCATTTTTCTGTAAATGGATTTCCAATTTTGCCAGCAAAATTTGTTGAAGAGACTATTACCTCCCTATTTAATGCATCTCAGCTCTTTGTCAAAGACCAACTGGCCCTAGGTGGATGGATTTACTTCTGGGTTCTCAATTCTGCTCCATTCAACAATGTGTCTTTCATCGTACCAGTACAAGGCCGTTTTGCCTACTGTGGCTGTGTCATAGGTTTTGAGATTGGGAAGTGAGAAAACTTCTACTTTGTTCTTTTTTCAAGTAATGCTTTGCTTATCCAGTGTCTCTTTCCTTTCCTTAATTAGTTAGTGATTACATTTTCCATTTCTTTAAAGAATAATGTTGGAATCTAGATTCAGATTACATTACACCTATAGATTATTCTGGGTAGTGTTGAAATTTTAATAATGCTGTCATTTTATACATAAGCATGGTATATTCTTCCATTTCTTCAAGTCTTTTTTGGTTTCTTGTGATAGTGTTTTTGTAGTTTTACTTGTGTAGGTCTTTTGTTTACCTGGTTAGATTTATTCCCAAATATTTCATCTTTTGGGTGGCAAACGTAAAT
>NW_006408871.1:2503690-2505164 GCF_000296735.1 Chrysochloris asiatica | reverse complement strand
GCTTGTCTCTTCCTGCTGTGGAAAATCGTTTACCCATAAGTTGTTCCTCTTCATGGTGTCTCACATAACTCTTAGGCTTTCTTCAGATTCTATTTTTTTCTTTTTCTGATTGTTCTTCTAGTATATTAGCATTGAAAGATTTATCTTCAAGTTCACTAATTCTGGCTTTCATTGCTTTGCATCTACTCCTTTGCCCTTTCATTGTGTTGTCCACTTCTGAGATGTTAGTATTAATCTTCAGGATTTCTAATTGCAGGTTTTGTATTGTTTCAAAATTTGCATTTACTTTGTCTGTTTGTTCTTATAGTGTTTTCCTGAATTCGTCTAAAGTTTTTATTCTGTTCTCTTTGCTTTCCTTCATCTATCAATCCTTTGAAGGTACCTAATTACCATTATTTTGAATTCATTTTCAGTTAGTTCCATTATCTTTTCTTCCTCAGAATCATTTTCTGGCTCTGAATCTTGGTCATTTGTTTGAGCCATCCTCTCTTGTTTTTTCATGTGAGCTAAAATTGTCTGTTGTTTCTGGGACATTGTGCAGTTGTATATTTCTAAAAATAAACAGTGCAGCTGTTGGACACTGAGGGGATAAATCTCTGGGATGCTCTTGCAATTCAAGGAGTTCATGAGGTGGTTGTGGAAGGGATGTGACAGCAGAGTTCTTGGCCCTAGATGGAGTTTCTATTGGCCTCAGAAGTAGGCTGGAAGTAGTTTGTGGGGCTCCTAATAGAGCTGATTTCAGTGTCTGTTAGGACCAAAGGAAAGTTGGTGACAGGGTGACAAGTTAAAGGTTGGGTCTGGTGGTTCTGCAGTTTTGTAGGTATGGAGCCAAGCCCATCTAAATCCAGGTACCCAAGCTTTACAGTTGGCTCCAACCTCATGGTAGAATGGCTCCCAACCATGTGGCTCCAAATTCCATAAAAGCAAGGTCTGCCCTGAGGATGGAGTTGGGTGGGATCTGGTCACCAGGGGAGTGTGGGGAAAAAGAAGAACTCACACCATTTTTGTCACCTTCTTGAATCTGTTCTGCCAGCCCTCCCTCCACTGCCAAAGCTGCTCACAAGATGGTCGAATCATGTCTGGTCAGCTATTCACCAGTCAGTCTCCCTTTCTAGCCACACTTGCTTAGCCTCCGCTTCCAGTAAGCATTCCATCCACCTCTCTAACCTTTCTTCTGAAGTTCAGGATGTTAGAATTTCATCTGTGTCTGTTTTATTTTGTCTCTCATATCTCTGTTGTAGAGGCTCCATGTAGTGCATCTGTCTAGTTTGCCATCTTGCTGGAAGTCCTTCTTTCTTTGGATTTTTTCATTCTTTTTATCTGATTGCTTTTCTAGCATACTAAAGATTTCTCTTCAGGCTCACTAATGTGGGCTTCCTTTTCTTCACATATTCTCCTTTGCCCTTTCAGTGCATTGACTATTTCAGAAATCTTAGTATTAATCTTCGGGGTTTCTAATTGCAGGTGTTGTATC